>NW_028178376.1:0-10000 GCF_964030765.1 Micromesistius poutassou | reverse complement strand
AGCGCAGGGAACAGCTTGTGTATTCACCACAGAACCGCCGGCGACACCGCGATAGATTCTACACATTACTCCTGGTGGCAGAATGCTCATCCTCGGCACGCTGAATGACAGCCATAAACGGGCTGATGGCCAGGGAATACAGAGGGAATACAGAGGAAACACAGAGGAAATACAGAGGGAATAGAGAGGGGGTAGAGAGGGGATAGAGCCGCAGAATAAATCCTGCTGTCTGGGGGGGTGGGGATGGGGAGTGGGGCTGCAGTTGACCCCCTCCCCCGTTCTGCACGGACCAGGGGGTTTCTCCACTGACACCAGGCTGGAACAGCGCTGTGGCAGAGGTGTGATGAGTTAGACAACACAGTGGACGGTCGGCCGATCACAGCGGTGGAGAGAGAGGGGTGAGCTCCGAAGCACTGGATGATTGGGACCGGGGACCGGGAAGGTTGGTTGGTGGTGAAAAGCCTCAATAATTAGTCTGAGTCAAATCTGAATCATGGATTTGAAAGATATACGACTGATAAAATATATCAGTCGTCCATCATCATTGCATGAAAACAGAATGAAAGACAACAAGAAATGCATTAGAAGATTAAATGAGATTGGGCGGCATGCTGCTCAGGAGGTAGAGCGAGTGTCGAGGTGTCCCTGAGCAAATCGCCTCACCCTAACTGCTCCCGATGAGCTGGCTGTCGCCCTGCATGGTTAACACAGCTATTGGCGTGTGAATGTGTGCATGAATGGGTGAATGTTAGGCAGTATTGTAAAGTGCTTTGAGTGGCCACTGGTTAGAAAAGCGCTATATAAATCCAGTCCATTTACCATTTCAATTAAAGAAAGATAAATGAATGAGTAACAACAAGAAACAGCCGAAGTCAGGTCGTACCTGTGGGGATATGGCCAGACCTCCAAGGGGGTCTCCGTCCAGGACGTCCGTGCCTGCGTTGTAGACCACGATGTCGGGCCTCATCTCGTTGAGCACCCCCTCCGTGTGGAGCTTCACCTGCCGCAGGTACTCAGCGTCCTGCGTCCCCCAGTCCAGCTCCACGTTCCTCCGGATCGCCCCTGGAGGAGACGATACCGGTCAGTACGGAGCAGTAACCCTGGTTCTCACATTCACCACATTTTTGGGCAGTAACGTAAGATGCAATAAAAAATATATATTTACATTTAGGGCAATTATCAGACTCTTTTAGCCAAAAGCGACTTAAAACCATTCACGCACACATTCACACACCGACGGTGCAGTCAGCCATGCAAGGCGACAGCCCACTCATGGAGAGCAGTTAGGGTTAGAGGTGCCTTGCTCAGGGACACCTTGACACTCAGCTAGGAGGAGCAGGGGATCGAACTAGCAACCTTCCTGAAACAAGTCAAACTGCTTTACCTCCTGAGCTACTGCCGCAAACTAAGAGTACACACATACACAGTTTCTATTTAATATGTATTTTTCATTCTTCAGTCGTATTTTCGTATTTCGATTTAAAAAAAAAATCATCTCTCCACCCACTTGGTCCCCTGCTGGGGCCTGTGTATGGACTGGGACCCACAGTTGGAAACCATCCCTTTAAGAACACCTTTACAGCAGACTCACGTAGATCACATTGCTACGGGAACAAACTTTGTTTGGGGACCCGCCAAAAAAAAGCCTGTAGCAAGTCTCACATCCAACTTTGTTTCGAAAGAATATAAATATTTCTCAACAGTTTTTTTAGATGTAATCATGAATATTAACATTACAGTACGGGAGATAAAAGCAGGAATACATTTAATTGGCACTGCGTATGCATTGATGCCCACAGACACCGGGTCCTGTACTGCGAGCCGTCTGCTCCTGATGAATTATCCACACTCCCCTGTTACGGCTCACTTTGCCTTTCATCTCATTTCATCCAAAAAGTCTTTGTCTCCTGGGAGAGCAGCAGCACATGACGCAACAACGCCAGGGTGTAAACCAGAGTTGCTGGTTCGATTTCCTGCCTCCTGGCTGTTGTGATGTGTCCTCGTGCGACACACCTGGCTCCAGTTGTTACACGCTTACGGATCCAAAATCTGCCGTTGTGAACAGACGATATAAGGGCCACTTTGGAAGAATTTGGTACGATATTAGGGTAGACTAATACAAGTATAGATAAGACTAGATGTTGCCCTTCTCTCGGTTTTACTTGTGTTTTTTGTTTCAAAGGCACATGTTTATTCATCCCAGTAATTGAGTCAATATCTTTACTTCATGGCTAGCAAGCAATACCTGAGTGTGTGAGTCTGTTTGTGTGCAAGTGTGTATGGGTGTGCGTGTGTGTGTGCGTCCGTGAGTGTGCATGTGTACGTGGGTATGTGCATGCGTGTGTGCGTGCGTGCATACGTGTGTTTGTGCACGCATGCATGTGTGTCTGTGTGTGCATGCGTGCGTGTGTGTGTCCATGCATGCATGTGTGTGTGCATGCGTGGCTGAGTGCGTGCAAGTGTCTGTGCGTGCGTGCCTGCGTGCGTGTGTGCGTTCATATGTGTGTGTGCCTGCTTGCGTGTATATGAATGTGTGTATGAATGTGATGTGTAAACTGGTGGAAATGAAGCATTGCTTGTGAAGCAATGTGCCCACGGGGAAGGTATTGGACACGCTGTGTATAAATGCTCAGTCAGCCACATGCATCCCCCACATTACTCAGCTATACGCTACAGCCATATTCACACCATCCAGGCTGTACTACATAATTAGGAGGCTTTCCCAATGCATTAATGGCAGTTGTGGATTCAAATAATTAGAGACAGCTTCAGGGAATCAACTTCAAATGGGATTAAGCATGAGGAACAAAGGGCATATCCTGCCTGGCAAGGCTTTGTAAAAGCCTTTTACCAACAAAAGGCACGTTTAAGTCTAGGAAACAGAAAAAAAAAAAAAACGGTATTGTATAGTCTTTATCTTAGACCAACCAGAGTGTCAATGTGTTATGAACGAAACCCACACTGACCTTAATAGCAATGTAAAAAACGTTACCTAAATCTGACCGTCAATCAACCTCGGTTCATTGAGTTTTTTCCGAAGCTGAGCATTGATTCAATACAACTTTGAGGCGTTCGTACCGTCTTACTGTTAACTCATCGACAGACAAAGTGTGTACAAACAGCACACTGCAACGTAACCCACAAATTCCCAGCTTAAGGGATTTGTGACACACAAATCAAAGGCACACTGCGGAGCTCTTGTGAAATAGCAAATGTGGCCATAACACAATTAAAATGGCAGCCAAGTGACATCCAGGGGGCGGGACTTGAAGGAGACAAGTCCCCTGCCCGGCACCGATTAGAGTAAAAGCACATATAATCATATAAGTGCTGCTAAGATTGATGCCAGGCGGCAGCAGGACGTGTGAGGGATGTGTAGATGTATGCTGTGACGCGGGTATGGAAATGAGGCACGGGGGATTAGGGGATGTATTAGGGGATGGTGGCAGGATAGTGCGGTGTCTATGGTGTGCAGACACAAGGTGCTCGCTGGGGTCCTGTATCTGTTCTCTGTACGGCCTAGCATAAATTGCTGTGGGTGAAAAGTGTTTCCGGGATGACTTGATGACTTGTTTAATCGTATAGAGATAGGGAGCCCCAGCTCATCAGGGGGATGCATCGTTCGGAATTCTGAATTCTGGTCATGGATTTGTAACTGAGAGGTACTTATTGAGATCTTTATTGCCCACTGTTGTGGAAATTCATCTTTGGCCCCACAAACATACACAACAAGAGCATACAATGGAAGCTGAGGAAGCTAAGAGATAGGACAGGAGAGGACAGAGGAGAGGAGAGGACAGAGGAGAGGAAGCTGAGGAAGCTAGGAGAGAGAAGAGGAGAGGACAGAGGAGAGGAGAGGACTGAGGAGAGGAGAGGAAAGAGGAGAGGAGAGGAAAGAGGAGAGGAGAGGACAGAGCAGAGGAGATGGGAGGAGAGGAGAGGAGAGGACAGGGGAGAGGATAGGACAGAGGAGAGGAGAGGGGAGAGCAAAGGAGATGGGAGGAGAGGAGAGGAGAGGACAGGGGAGAGGATAGGACAGAGGAGAGGAGAGGACAGAGCAGAGGAGATGGGAGGAGAGGAGAGGAGAGACAGGGGAGAGGATAGGACAGAGGAGAGGAGAGGGGAGAGGAGAGGACACAAGGAGCTCGTCACTCACGCTTGGCGATTCTGTCCCCAGGATAGATGTGGCGGTTGTACACGTCCATGATGAACACGCGCCGGTCTCCCAGGAAGTCCCGCTCATGGCCGTTTCCCTGCGACATGAAGACAGGTTCAATGTCAACCATATGGTCCTGTATGGTCCTGTATGTTTAACCACAGCACTGCATGGGTAAGGGCTTCCATTCCCGTGCTAAGAAATGGGTGCACTCAAGGTTGTTGTTGTTGTTGTTGTTGTTGTTGTTGTTGTTGTTGTTGTTGTTAGGTGCTTTGGATATAAAAGCATCAGTCAAATGGTGTGTATTCATTTATTGTGATAAACAAAAGATGTCTAACGATTTGTCTAAACTGACAAATCGTTAAAGTACTGAACTGGTGCTCGGAAACAAAGAACAAATATTGGAAGACATGGAACACAAACGGCCTGTTTCCGCCTCTGAAGGTTTCTGCCTGTTCTGGGATCACCCCTCTTAAACCTCTATCTCCTCTACAAAGGCGGCTACTAACAAACACCAACGCCCTCCAGTAAATCCATCCGTCCATCCGCCATTCCCAGCACAGACCCAGCCCCAGACGTCACCTATGGGTGTCTGTCTGGGTGGTGCGGTGCAGCTGGGAGTGACAGGGTGAGAACCAGGGATCGATATTCACCCGCAGGATGTTGGCAATATCGTCCAGATGGTCATAAAAAATGGCCAGATTGTTTCATCGCTCTTTATTCCTTCCCCTCCGTTTGCGAGCCAAAGTGTCTTCTTCCTGTCAGGAGCGCATAAGTCAAACCTCAGAGTCCGCAGGTAATGGAACCCGTGATGGATAAATGGTGACAGGCAGGGTAAGATTATGCAGACTAAGAATTTACTTCGCAGAGTCTAGTTTGTATACAAACACACCCACAATGCATCACTTCTTCGTCACTCGAGGACAAAATAAAATAAATCAAACCCCTGGTTCGTTTCACTTGGGTTCATTTCAGAGAGATGTACAGTATATCAATACCAAGTGACAAACACTGGCTCATTTATTATTTATACTCCCTTTGAACGTGATTTTATGCAATGAAAGAGGGTACGTAAACATGGAATTAACTCGTCATAACGTGACGCCGGACCAACAATGGTAGAGACAGGTAACAGAGGCATCCGTCATACAACCCTGAGTTCACACAGGCCTCTCGCTCCTCACCGCATTCACACAGGCTCAGAACACTGTAACACTGCTCAGAGAGGTTCACCAATAACTTACATTTAGATTTTACATTCAAGGCATTTAGCAGACACTTTTATCAAAAGCGACATACAGTAAGTACATTTGTCAGAGGAAAGAGAAACAACTATATATTGCTGTCCACTGGCGCCATCTCTGGGGGGGCACAAGGTTTCTTGCACCCCCAAAGATAAGGTTGGGGGTGCAAAAACCCCTCAATATTGAAACGAAGTGAACCGGCACGTTTTCGTTGTCTGTCCCTTTTAATTAAAGTAAGCGCAATAGAACACTGTGCTGAGCGATAGAACGCTGTGTCGCGCCACCTCAATCTCCTCCACCAATCGTTCTAAAGCATCGCTGGCAACATTCCTGACATACCAATGGTTGGCAGTGCCAAAATGATTGGCAGGTCGAATATGTCAGGGAGCAGGTCAGGCTTACAAGCGTGCGTCAAGGACATACAAGAAGAGGCAATGTACGTGTATTGTAATGCCCACAACATGAACCTTGCCTTTCAAGATGCTGTTTCAAAAGTTAACATATGCCAAGATGCGATAAAGACAGTCAAAGAGCTGATCAATACAATCAGAGAGTAAGCAAAAATACTGACATGGTTTGACTCTTTTCCGTAAGCCTGCAGGTGGGAACAATTTGTGCCCGCTTTGCCCCACCCGCTGGACGATGCGAGTAAGCAGTGTGAAGTCAGTTATTACATACTATGAGAGCCTGGCGAGTTACTTCCATGATTTCTACATTTCTAAATTAGTGACTGAAATGTAATTATACTAGGCCTACTCCCATTTATGCGGGCATGTTTATGGAAAATAAGTGCACGCCCCACCACTCGTAACCCACTCTAACCCACACACTCGCATTCAACGCAGTCAATTGATGGAACGGTAACATCATCACAACCACAATTGAAATAAATCAAATAAATTACAGATAAATAATACGTAAATAATTCATGAACTACTGTTCTGAACCTCAAATTATGATTGCAGGACTTTGGAGAAGTAATATAGCCTACTTTTTAGTGGAAAACATTTGAACAAAAATGTTATGACCCCCCAATGTTGACCTGAAGTTGGCGCCACTGTCGCTGTCACAACAAAGCTAGGATACAAAGCTACACAATGCTAAGTAATTCATTCATTTGTTGTTGTTTTTGTGCCAGAACGTACAATATAGAACAAGTGTGTACAACTATTCAATAATTCACTATCGTACTCAAAGACTCTGCCCAGCCTCTAGCTCTGATAGATTGGAGAGCACCTTGAGTAGGTCTGTGGTCACCCCTTTCTCCTCCACGCTGGGCCCTGATGTAGCATCAACACTGGAAGGCTATTTATGGATTCATTTAGCAGCCATTTTGTTCCTCTTAGCAGCCAGACGGTAAAAGGACCTTGTGTTACAGTGAAAACATGTTTTTTCCATTCATCTATTGAAACCCGACCAGCTGTCCCTCAATCAGATCCAACATCCGAGACATCCATCACAAAATCGTAGAGGTTTTCATGATATAAAGGCTGTTATTGAAAGGTGAGAACCAAAGCACAACTATATCACTGGATTTCTTTTCAAGAACTGTAACCTAAATAAAGGGTGTTTACACGGTGAAGACACAGGCATTACTTTGGCTGACATCTTTCCATTCACACAAAGACAATGTGGTTTTTACCTTTGACAGCCTAGCAATGTTAATGAGACATCATATCGGATATTGCCGGATGTGTTCTTAATAAGATTAGAAAACAGGTGCTTGTAGTAGTGGATAGAATGACTTGGAGACAAGTGATGATTTACTGCTTACCCGGATTACTAAATGTGTCCTTTCAACAAGTGTGGATCTCCAATTTAGAAATATAGCTGAATAACTGAAAAAAGCATAACTTCTTCAGTAACAAAGTGGAGATGTTATATATTTTTAAACATATGGACTCCAATGTCAGATAACAGAATGCATCATATGGTGATCTCTGTTCTGTTTCAAAGCCCCCTGTGTTTTACCAGATGTTGCCATAACAAACCATTTCCAAATCCTCCCTACAGTGGGATCCTACATGGGATTGTCCACCCAGATGATGGATGGGTCGATCAACCTACCAGCGGGTACGGCCCACTAGGCAGGCCTGGTAGGCTGAGCTATTGGTGTGGATTTCCTGATTAAAATAGGGGCCCTTTAAACACCAAATTTCTTACTTTGCATCGCAACTTCAATGAATACAGTGTGTTGCCCTGATCTATCAGCAAAGCAGAGGATAAAGCCATCATTTCATTCCACAAATATGAGCACTTACAGTACAATGTTTAGAGACCTGATGAGCCGGTGCAAATGCATACAGAACTGTCCCTTCCATATGGTCAGGTTTTATTAATAATTGACTTCTGATCTTATTGCTGCATCGACCTCAAATCCCAGGCTGACTTTGTCATTACATAATGCAGGATCATAAGCATCCAGTCATACTTCAGACATGACTGAAGCTATAATATAGGAGCCATGGGCTTTGGATCCTCATTAGAAAGTTTCCAATCGCTAATTGGTTTTTTGATATGAGGTAGTATTGGGAAATACATAGCTTGATGAAAGTATGATAAATACAGAGTTTGTTGCACTATGCACACACTGGCTGGGCTCAGTCCAATAAAAAGGAATCACTGCTTATTGAAAACCTGTAATCCGGTTTGACTGGACTGTATTAAACCAATTACCATAACCCTAAGCCCCTTCTGTCATTTTCTACAGTTGCAGAATGCATTCATATCTGGATTCTCTGTATTGTGGATATATTGCAAACCAAAGCACTCGCTTCTTGGTGACTTTGCTTTTGCCAATTACCTGTTTTGCACTCAACTGAGAAGCATCTGAAAAACATGGCAAAAGGGGATCTGATTTAGTTGCAATGCCAGACTCTGAGACTTTCACTTTGAGCCAACGAAAGATTAACAGTGGAACGCTGAAGGTTGCTTCGTGCATATTAATAAGAGTGACATGGATTTGCCTCGTGGTTAGTCAATTTGTCCTCTTTAGAATAAACTCCAGGTTCAGAAAACAACCATCCCGTAAGTGTCCTTGGGTAAATCATTACCCTGTCCAGTCCTTTAGGAATAATTCGGGGGATTTTAGGGGGTTGGCGGAGGGCGTGGGGAAGGGATTTGCGAGGTTTTAAAGTTTTTAATCTGCCCCTGTGTGAGAGTATGCTCATTAAACCTTGATCCAGTTTAGTGTGGAGAGGAGCTGGCGGTATCAGCGAGGAGGAAGCTGTCTCACAGCACAGTCCTCAGCAGGCCCGGCCACTGTTGGATGAAATGAAGACCTTTCTACCTCCTGAAGCGGGATTGGTTCCGGTCGATGGCCTTGTTATTGGCTTGTTATTAATTTTGTTTGCATACTTTCACTCCCACCAGCAATGACAGAGATGCTGCCAGGGACATGGGCAGGTAGGCAAAAAGCTAAATCTAGAACTAAATCTGGATCAGTAGATAAACACAATACTTTACTGTAGTTACTAGTTAGTTTCTGATAGTATTGTATCAGTACTATAGTTCTATATTATAGTAACAGTGTTGTAGTACTAAAGTAAAGTATAAGTAACATAGTACTAAAGTATAACACAATGGTAACACTATTGACAGGTCACCAATGGATTTAACAAAAACGGTTGAACACACCAACGCATTAAGTGAATCATCTTTCGATACAGCTTACTCGCTCGGAAACATAAGAGCCTTCTGGTATTTCCTCAAACAATCCCAGCTCGATAACCATCGGATCTCGGGGCTGTTGTTCCTCTCGTCCACACGGAGCAGTGTGAGCTCAGCAGGGGGTCTGTCACCCGATGGGTCCAATGGGGGAATCACCCGGTTATCAATAACCGGTTGTTTAGGAGGTAACGCACAGCGGACCGGGTGATGAGCCTCACCTGATGAGCGTCCAGGTCGATGATGGTCGCCGTGGCGACACCCTCCACTCTCTCGAAGAGGAACTGGAACAGGAAAGGGGAAATGTTAAAACCCGGGTTTGAAGTGGAAATATTGAGTGTTATTCCTTGTTGTATTCTGAGAATTCTTATCGTATGTTGTACGTCCTGGCACTTAAAAATAGTCCTTAGCATTGTGGAGCATTAGGGTTAACCTAACAATTGTTAGTGCTCGGCAGCACTTGCTTCTATGAACATCCTTACTGTACCGACAGCGTCGCTTTGGATAAAAGCGTCTGCTAAATGCCCAAAATCTAAATCTAAAACTAAATTCCATGAGTTTCATTGTTTCTTCAGCTTAATTGCTCTAATACAGTGGTTCTCAACATGTGGGTCGGGACCCACAAAGGGGTCACAGTCGGGGACCAAACGGACCGCTGGACGGCCACAATAAAACCATTCAAAGGGTTTAAAGGCTGGAAATGAAAAGGGAAACATTGAAAAGAAAAGTACTTTGTGACATGGTAATGAGAATATATTCCTTATTTCAGGCAATTATAGAGCAGGCTCTAACACAAAGGTCATTCAGAGTGATAATCACAATTTAAAAACCACTACACTTTGGTTCCAGAAGAACCGTCACGACTATGACATGAACACGTTTGGGGATCCCTGTTCTGATGTGGTCCCCCGTTCATCACCAGAGCTCCAGAAGG
>NW_028178378.1:2500-7074 GCF_964030765.1 Micromesistius poutassou | reverse complement strand
TCTCTCTCTCTCTCTCTCTCTCTCTCTCTCTCTCTCTCTCTCTCTCCTCTCTCTCTCTCTCTGTCTCTTTCTGTCTCTCCCTGTCTCTCTCTCTCTCTGTCTCTCTCTCTCTCTCTACACTCTTAGCGACCTTGCTCAATCTCTCAGGTCCCGTACAGTGTAGGACCCTCTCTGGTCAGACAGACAGGTCCCGTACAGTGTAGACCCTCTCTCTGGTCAGACAGACAGGTCCCGTACAGTGTAGACCCTCTCTGGTCAGACAGACAGGTCCCGTACAGTGTAGACCCTCTCTGGTCAGACAGACAGGTCCCGTACAGTGTAGACCCTCTCTGGTCAGACAGACAGGTCCCGTACAGTGTAGACCCTCTCTGGTCAGACAGACAGTCCCGTACAGTGTAGACCCTCTCTGGTCAGACAGACAGGTCCCGTACAGTGTAGACCCCTCTCTGGTCAGACAGACAGGTCCCGTACAGTGTCAGACCCTCTCTGGTCAGACAGACAGGTCCCGTACAGTGTAGACCCTCTCTGGTCAGACAGACAGGTCCCGTACAGTGTAGACCCTCTCTGGTCAGACAGACAGGTCCCGTACAGTGTAGACCCTCTCATGGTCAGACAGACAGGTCCTGTACAGTGTAGACCCCTCTCTGGTCAGACAGACAGGTCCCGTACAGTGTAGACCCTCTCTGGTCAGACAGACAGGTCCCGTACAGTGTAGACCCTCTCTGGTCAGACAGACAGGTCCCGTACGGGTATAGACGGTACGTTCTTACTGGGTCGACATACACGTAAAATTCACATTCACAGACGAGACACATGAATAGCTGTAACGTGCGCGCACACACACACACACACACACACACACACACACACACACACACACACACACACACACACACACAACACACACACACACCACACACACACACACACACACACACACACACTTCGCACACACACACACACACACTTCGCGCACACACACACACACACACACACACACACTTCGCGCACCACACACACACACACACACACACACACACACAGACACACTTCACACGTAAATGCAAATCCCCTGGACACACACACACACACACACACACACACACACACACACACACGGAGCGGTGTCTGAGGTGCGCGGTGTCGGGGGGTCTCCCACCGGGACGGGGGTGTTGGGTTGAGGACCGGGACAGAACCGAGGGGGAACCGAGCGGAACACTGGGCGGGACCGTCTGAACCAGCAGCTTTGGGTCCTTTGTAACCGGGCTGGGAACCCAGAACACAGGGCGGAGCCTGCGAGTGTGTGTTTGAAGCGTTTGTGTGTGTGTGTGTGTTTGAGTGTTTATGTGTGTGTGTGTGTGTGTGTGTGTGTGTGCTGGTGCGGTTTTGTGTGTGCAGTCTTTGGTGTTTGATGTGTGTATGTGTATGTGTGAGAATCTGGGTGGTGGCGTGCGTGTGCACGTGTGTGTGTGTGTGTGTGCGTGTGACAGCAACTCGGTTGTCATTGTTGTTTTTTTTCAAACAAACTTTTTGTGCTTGACCGCCTTTGTTGCATATATATGTGTGTGTGTGTGTGTGTGTGTGTGTGTGTGTGAGAGAGAGAAATCGGGCATCAAGGGACTAAAGAATGTTTGCCAGTGTGTGTGTGTTGGTGTGTGTGTGTGACCGTGCTCCTCTGCATGTGATTGTCATCGTTGAGGTTGAGTGTGTGAATGTGTTTTAGTTTGTCGCCGTTGTTTGTCGTTGTGTGCGCGTGTGTGTGTGTGTGTGTGTGAGAGTGTATGTGCGTATGTGCGTGTGAGAGTGTGAGCAAGCGTGGGGTGTGCCGTGTGTGTGTGTGTGTGTGTGTGTGTGTGTGTGACAGCGGATGACAGATGGCCTGCAACGTGGTGTCTACAGATGAATGAGGTGAGGGACAGAGACGGATAGGCCTTTATCCCTCTGTCACAATCCCTCTTTCTCTCTCTCTCTCCTCCCTTTCTCCGCCTGTCTGGATGATGCACTGCCTCTTGTTCTGTCGCTCGGAGGAGGAGAGGAAGGGGGAGAGAAAGAGAGGGAGAGAAAAGAAGAAAAAAATTGCATTCATCTGGCATCAATGTTTTCTTCAAGGGACACCCCTCCTCCTCCTCCCCCCCTCCTCCTCCTCCTCCTCCCCCACCTCCTCCTCCTCCCCCACCTCCTCCTCCTCTCCTCCTCCTCCCTGATGTTGTCACCCTCACTTTCCTCTGATTCCCTTGGCCTTCCTCCTCCTCCTCCTCCTCCTATCCTCTTTTTGTCTGCCTGTCACTCTCTCACCTCTTCCTCTTTCACTGCTCTCCCCCTTCGCTCTCCTCCTCCACCCGTCTTCCTTGTCCCGCCTCCTCCTGTCCTTTCGCTCCTCTCTTCTATCCTCTCCCTTCGCCTCCTCTCTGGTCTCCTCCTTATCTCCTTGTCTTATTTTCTCTCTCTTCCTGTTATTTCTCCATCTCCTCCTCCATCTTCTCTTCCCCCTCCTTATCACTCTTATCTCTCTCTCACTCTCTCACGCTCTCTCACTCTAATAATAATAATCTCCGCCGTGTACAAATGTGCTCATTGCTGTGTTTATTTGCATGTATACTTTTGTACGCGCGTGTGGGAAATGGACTGCGTTCATATCGCGCCTTTATCCAAAGCGCTTACAACATTGCCTCACGTTCACCCCGTTCATGCACACATTCACACACCGACGGCGGACGTCAGCCGTGCCGGGCGACAGCCAGCGCGCCGGGAGCGGTTAGGGTCACGAGCCTTGCTCAGGGACACCTCGACAAACCGTCAGCCAGGGGGAGCCGGGGATCGAACTAGCAACCTTGCGGTTACACAGCCGTCTCCTGAGCTATTAACACAGCCTCGATCGGACACTTTAAAATGCTCGACTTGTATGCGAATGTGGGCTTCTCTTCTCTCCTTTAGATTTGCTGTAAAAACTGCTAACAATTTATGCAATATTCATTGTAAAAGTATTTTATTAATTGTTTTGATTTAACCCCGTAGAACCCGGAGGTAGCCCATATTGGCCCCCCCCCCCCTCCATTGTTCAAATACGGTCGTCATGGAGAGAGATTGAGAATGATTTTTGGTGTGCTTTTTCTTCAGATCTACTCTCCTATATTTAGAACTGTAATATCTCTAGTTACTTCACTGTGTGTGTGTGTGTGTGTGTGTGTGTGTGTGTGTGTGCGGGTGCGGTTTGGATAAGTGCTTGCAACAGTAGAGTTCCACTCATCCCAGACCTCTCTTTGTCATGCCACACAAACATTCCTCTACCATGCACTAGTGTGTGTGTGTGTGTGTGTGTTCTTCTTTCCATTCCTTTGGTTGACCACAGAAGAAGAAATTCCATCCATTCATATTTCTAATAGTCTCTCTCTCTTCCTCTCTCTCTCTCTGCTCTGGGCTTTAGAATCTTTTTGCTTCACTAGGCTTTATTTATAAGTGTTTTTTTTTCTTTTTTTTTCAAAATAAGAGTCCGGTAGAATAAACAGTCTAGGTTTTAGAGTCTCTTTTTGCCTCACTAGGCATTATGTTTATGTTTTTTTTTTTTTTTTTCAAATCAGAGTCCCGGAGAACAAAGCACCCCTCCACCACATTCTCATGGAGCTGACTCCTCTCCCAGGGAGGAGCAGGTGGGGGAGGAGGAGAGAGGGGGAGCAGGGGAGAGAGGGCGAGGTAGGGGGAGGAGGTAGAAAGGGGATGGAGGAGATGGGGGGGGGGGAGAAAGCAAGGAGGTGCAAGTCGAGTAAGCGGAGGTGCAGAGGTTCTCTCATCTAATTTCTATAATATTTGTACGAATTTGAAAAATGGAGCTTTTAATGTGAAATGACATCCTAATTAATCTTAATTCTGAACCTTGACAAATGGCCTGTGTGTGTGTGTGTGTGTGTGTGTGTGTGTGTGTGTGTGTGTGTGTGTGTGTGTGTGTGTGTGTGTGTGTGTGTGTGTGTGTGTGTGTGTGTGTGTGTGTGTGTGTGTGTGACCTTTGCCCCTCTCAGTAAACACACAGGGAAGGAGGAGGAAGAGCAGATGACCAGAAAGAGAGAGGTGGGAGAGTGCGGGTGTGATGGACAGGGAGGGGGAGAGAAGGGAGTGATGGAGAGAGAGAGAAAAAGAGCGAGCGAGAGAGAGCGAGAGAGAGAGTGATGTACAGGGTGAGAGAGAGGGAGAATCAAAGAGAGAGTGATGGACAGATAGAGGGAGTGATGGAGAGAGAAAAAGAGAGAATGAGATAGAGAGAGAGAGCGCGCGAGAGAGAGAGTGATGAACAGGGAGAGAGGGGGAGAGACCGGGCGAGAGAGCGTAAGTGATGGACAGAGAGAGGGGAGGCCGGGCCACAGAGAGGAACACGGCCTGAATGTGTTGATGGAGGGCAAAGGAAGCGAGAGAAAGAGAGAAAGAGTGCAGTCAGGTGAAAACGATGGAGCACTGAAACAGACATACAGGGTGGTCTCTCTCTCTCTCTCTCTCCTCTCCCTCCTTTCTCCCTCATCCCCACTCTCTCTCTCTCTCTCCTCTCTATCTCCTCCTCCTCCCTCCCTCCTCCTCCCCCCTCTCTC
>NW_028178379.1:0-3172 GCF_964030765.1 Micromesistius poutassou | reverse complement strand
GAGATGTAAATGTGTGTGTGGCCCCGGGTCCCTTATCTCCGGGGTTAAGACCTGGTCACAGGCAAACACAGCTCCCTGACTGGGGGCCGACATTATCATAGCAGCCAGACTCGGCGATCACCCACTGCGGGCTCCACAAGAAAGAAGGGGGCCCCTGCCTTTGCAACTCTGGGGGATTAGTATCTGGCCACAGCCCGCTCCCCAGCATCCAGGATCACATGGCGCGCCATACTACGCACCCCCACAGTGGAGCCTCTGGAGTCATTTCTTTGTGGCTGTGGTCTTATTGTAGAACTTAAAGCCAAAGCCGTACATGAGGGAAATGAGTGTATGTGTGTATTTGTGCGGTGTTGATTTGCCGTTTGTGTGCTCGGGTACTGTTGGTCTGTGTTATCCGTCTCCCCTCTCCCATTCACTAGTGTGCCCCCTTGGGTCCAATTACCCAGGAGGCCTTGAGTGTAGAGCTGGTAGCAGCAGATGGCAGCTCTTTGACTGGGGTTGAACCGGTGGTTTAGGGTCTTAGCCTATGGCCTCATTTTACATGGTCGGTAGCCCAAAGGCAAACAAACAGCCGCGACCCCAACTATCATGGTGTAGTTATGATCCGACGTCCCTGTCCCCACCCCGAATCCCCTCTTCCCTTCCCCGCCTGGACGCCATTGTTTCAGCGATACAGACGTTTAACAAACACACATTCAATAAAACCTGCTGCCTTTTTTGCCGTTTTTGACGAGTCCTTTTTGTTTCTCTCTTCCCCCCCCCCCACCCAGGATCCCGTCTGCGCCAGGAGGACTCTGCGCCCCGCATCGTGGAGCACCCCTCAGACCTGATCGTGTCCAAGGGGGAGCCCGCCACCCTCAACTGCAAGGCAGAGGGGCGGCCCACCCCCACGGTGGAGTGGTACAAGGACGGGGAGCGCGTGGAGACGGACAAAGATGACCCGCGGTCCCACCGCATGCTGCTGCCCAGCGGCTCGCTCTTCTTCCTGCGCATCGTGCACGGCCGGAGAAGCAAGCCCGACGAGGGCGCCTACGTCTGCGTGGCGCGCAACTACCTGGGGGAGGCCGTCAGCCGTAACGCCTCGCTGGAAGTAGCATGTGAGTCCCTTTTTTATTCACGCATTCACCTTTGTCTTTCTGTCTCTCCGTCTCTCTGTCTGGCTCTTCTATCTGTTTGTGCTTCCTTCTGCACTCTGTTTTATGTCTGTGTGTCTTTCTATTTCTCCTTTTGGTTCGTTTGTCTCTCTGTTTCTGCCCTCATCTGTGGATGGTGTTATCTCTGTCCAGAATGAGAGTGCTGCAGTTCTGTCGCCTGCCACTGAATCTAAGGGCTGTGTTAAACTCCCTTGGATAAACGGTAGCTCTCCAGCCACCCAGGGTAATAATGCAATTAGTATGGAAAGTAATTTAAATGGTCATTCAAAACAGGAAATTGTATCTTGTTTGTGGACGGGGGGAAAGAAAAATCCACAATTAATTGAAGGCTCCTGTAATTCACTGCTCTTGAGAGTGGATATTTTTGTGTCCGGCCTACTATTAGACTAGGCATTGGCGCAATCGTTCAAAACACAGCATTTAATATCCTGTAAGTGTCATTTAAAAAGGGACTGGATTAGATCTCAATTTGGCTGTCTGCTCTGATGTCCTCTCACTGTGCTCCTGCAGAAATTAATTGAATGTTGCTGAGTTTCAGCAACATGAGGTCAGTTTCACCATGGGGCAATTCAGTTCAGGTTATAGGTTTATGGTTTGAAGTGGACATGGCTGGTGGCAGACTGGACCCATGGAAGATGACGGCCTGCAGACCAGGGTCTTGCCCAGACGGGAGGTGGGGAAGGGGGGATAGAGGGACAGCCACAGATGAAAGTCCTGATGGCTATTTGACACGGGCCGCCCGGACTTTGTAGAGGGGACACTGGTGGGCAGAACCTGACCTGTGGATCAGGTTACCTTTGAAGATGATCCCCCCTAGCGGGCTTAGGCTTGGCTTCCCATGAAGAGGATCCTAGGGGCTTCCAGACCCCGCCCCTTTTTGCAGGCTATTTAAGGAAGGCGACCGTGCCCCTCTGTTGTACCGGGATAAGTACCCCGAACAAAAGCGCCATTTTGGGGGCCAGTATTTAACAAGGGTCGGTTGTTGTTTCACTACTGCCGCGATCGATTTTTCTTTTTTTTGGCCCCTGCACTCTGTTGTTACTACAAGGCATGGGAAATGAATGGAGTTGACTAGATCTGATGTCATTAAAGGAGAGTATATTGGATTTGGCTCTTCGTAGATCTAACCGTGCCAGGTGCTTAACAAAAAGCCTTCTATTTACTTCACTCCATCAGCCGATCAATAATTAATGTTTCTCATGCACTTTAGCTAAAAGGGAATTCTCACTGATTCCCCTCCCCCACTTCCTCAAAATGAGTACAACAGTGAACAATGAAATGCACATTTAATGAGGGAAAACAGTCCAGAAACCAATACTTTACATCAGCCACGTAGCCATACGGCCCTTAACACTGTCCTAAGGCATTCTCTGTGGCACATGAATACCAGCCAAATTTGGAATACAGGAGGGGAGCATTTCTGTCTGTTTCTGGAATCCCCCAAGTTTATATTCTAGGTCCTCTATTGTCCCCTTGTCATACCTATCAACAATTACCACTAACGACGGTGTTGACTTTCACTGCTATACGAATGTCATGAGAAAGTGACATGTTGCGATGTATCCACTCCAATGTTGTTCTGTATTGCTGGAAGTGCAGGGTTCACACAAATCTGAAATGTGTAGTTCAATAACATAATGAGATGTTTATATCGTGTTGTACTCGGTTGATTGCAATACTGAATTACTTCTAGTCTGACAAGCTTTAGAAATATAATCAACCTTGCGGTCAAATCCTTTTTCGTCGGTTGGCTACATATTATCTTGTGACGTCTGCCACATTACAGCAGCATGTGTCATATGAGCTGAAATACAATCTTTTTCTCAAGAGGTGATTATTATGATTGGTAGTAGTGGTGGAGGTGGTTGGGGGCGGCTGGCTTGCTGTGTGTGTGTGTGTGTGTGTGTGTGTGTGTGATTTGAGGAAAATGGACTGTGCGTATAGGAGAGGGGGGGGGGTGGTCCTCTCATCTCATCCCAACCCGCAGACCCCCACCCCTCAGGGCCGCTGTCCCTCCC
>NW_028178380.1:0-6168 GCF_964030765.1 Micromesistius poutassou | reverse complement strand
CAAACTCGCCACACACCAGAAGTCCCTGATAGTGTTTGACAAGGTTTTAAACGCTACCTGTTTTCAATTTTCTATCCAGTCAATACATCCCGTTTCCTGCTGCAGCCCATCTTGCCAGACCGACACTATGATCCTGATTATAAGTACAAACATGTCCAAACTCCAAAGTCTGAATCCAAAGGGTTTATTTCAGTTCAGTTTACAGCATCAGCCAAGACAAGCATTTGGCTCCAGCCGTCCATCTCTCAACACACATACGTATCCCTTAGCAGCACTGATGACAGGAAACGTAAGAACGCAGAACTGGATTTTCTTTCTCTACATCAGTGTCGAGTGGGGTTAGCATCGATTGTATCCCAGCAACCACATACAAATAATAACAATAAAAATAAACGTAGAGGCATTGAGAGAGCAATGTTTGTAGTTTCCATAATATAAGAATTATAGGCTAGTTTTACACCAGATGATAACAATAGGACCCCTTTGCCAACAGATAAAATAAAACCTTTTTCAAACAACAGACGACGTCTCTTAACTTCCATTGGGGTGCTTGAATCAAAAGCGTCATTAAAAAAACCAAAACAAAGTCTTCGGGGCCCAAAACGACCGTGCCGCTTGGTCAAAAAGGAGAAGAAGAAGAAGGAAAAAAGAAGTGAGATTACCATCCAATTAACAGGAGGGACAGGTCGAGAAGTATTCAGCGTAAAATGCTAAGTTGCAGCTGCAATAATGTTTTGTTTTGAATGTGTCTGTAGGAATTTGGGCAGAACATAGGGGCCCTTTCACTGCGTCCAGGCACCAACGGCCTGTTTGGTTTCCCCCCGCTTGCCGGCGAGAGGCAGTTTGGGGCCTCCTGTACCTCCCCAGTCAGACAGAGGTGGTCCCTGGCTTCTTGCACAGCTCCTGCGCCTATGAATGCAGCCTCCTAACAGGCCCTTTCGTTTCAGTCCAACCGACTCGCGATTCAAAGACAAAACCACAAACGTTTATTTCGGTTGACGGAGGCTTATGTGAATCCAATCGGATTGACCGGGCGGTTCACATGTCACCGGCTAACGTGGATTGATCGAGTCGGTTTCCGATGCATAAAACATAACTATCATTGAGTAAAAAAGGAGGTTTGACCACACAGTACCATGTTAGAATTACGCATAGAATACCAAGCACAACCTCGTGTATAAAAAGACACACAAGGAATTTGGACACAACTGCGGCAGCTTGTAGACAGACCTGGGGAAACGCGGGGACATTATAGTTACAAGTGTGGTATGACAGGACTGCCTAAACAGGGCTACAAAGCAGCAGATCCAGGACCAACTCTCACCCCCCAACTTGGGCTCCTTGGTCTGGGCTCCATTCCAAATAAGGCTCAAGTCCCTCTTTCTTCACTCAACCTTTCCCACCCAGATCCATCCATCTCTCTCTTGCACTCCGTCTCCCTCAACCTCCCTCCTCTCAACATATACACCCTACCCCACCCCCACCCTCACCCCCCCTCACCCCCCCCTCACACACACACACACACACACACACACACACACACACACACACACACACACACACACACACACACACACACACACACACACACACACACACACACACACACACACACACACACACACACACACACACACACACACATGTATATGTATATATTCAAGCACACACACTGAAATAGCTTGATGTGCATACACTACCGCGCGCACACACACACTTGGCAGACCCGGCCCAAATGCGTTCACACATCGCATCGCCGCTCAACACACAACTCTTTGTGTCAGCCTAATTGGAGGAGGGGACAACCTTAAGGCAGTCTAGTGTGAACACGAAGACGCGCACGCACACACACACACACACACACACAGAAACACAAACACACACACGCCCCATGCATGGCCCACAGTGCAGGCTCACAGTACTGTGGACTATGTCCACGTGGAAACCAGCGGCAACTCCTACCAACGTACACAAATAAAAGTGAGATGGTCAATATTTCACAGCGGCGTCTGCACAAATGTCACGTTGTTAGCGCGCAGGGATTAGCCCTCCGAAAACTCAGGAATCTTAGCTAATGCACACTTTATGAAAACATCTTGGCAGCCAATTCTTCACCCCCCCCCTCCTAGTATGAAATGGCACAGACGGCGGTAGAAGAGGGCTACGAGTGAGCTAGAACAGGGCTATGAAAGAACAAGATCAGCGCTATGAAGAAAAAAGAACAGGGCTACGAGTGAGCTACAATATGGCTAAGAGTGAGCTAGAACAGGGCTACAAGTGAGTTACAACAGGGCTACAAGTGAGCAACAACAGGGCTACAAGTGAGCTAGAACAGGGGTACAAGTGAGCTACAACAGGGCTACAAGTGAGCTACAACCGGGCTACAAGTGAGCTACAACCGGGCTACAAGTGAGCTACAACAGGGCTACAAGTGAGTTACAACAGGGCTACAAGTGAGCTACAACAGGGCTACAAGTGAGCTACAACCGGGCTACAAGTGAGCTACAACAGGGCTACAAGTGAGTTACAACAGGGCTACGAGTGAGCTGCAACAGGGCTACAAGTGAGCTAGAACAGGGCTACAAGAGAGCTACAACAGGGCTACGAGAGAGCTAGAAAAGGGCTACAAGATTGGATTGCTACTCAATAAGTCCTGACTGCATCTCGTCTCAAGCATTAGCAGTCACTCAGTCTCGTCACTTTTTTTTTCTTCATGCTGGCACAAACAGTGTTGGCGCCCGCCGAGACCCGAGTCTTAATTGTCTCACAGCAGATCCTTTTCACTGGCCTCTCTCTCTGTGTGCGTCCCAGGCTTCCCTCATAACTGTAAGACCTAATAGGCCCACAGAGCACCACCAGAGGTTGGAGTGTCCCCCCCTTAGAAGAGGAGAAAAAAGCCCCTGCTATTTTACGGCGGTGAGGACAAGGGAGCGACAGCTTGTTAACAAACATGTGACAGTGTGTCACGGCATTCATCGCCAGTTTGCTGATTCTCTGCCTTTCCTTTGTGGGATACCGAGCAGCCCCTTTTAAAAGGGCTCATAAAATAAGTCACTTCCCTTTTGGCGTTGGCTTGCCTCTCAACCCTCGCTCTCAGAGGAAGGATGGGGGGCGGGGGGGGGGGGGGGATGGAAAACGCCTCAGACAGAAACCTTACCGCGCCCTCCGCCATCATGTGCCCATGACCCAGGCCGGGCTGTACCCAGCCACCCCCCCCCCCCCCCCTGCCTCTACACCACAGACGCCCTGTAGGCTTAACCAGCAGGGTCAAAGGTTAACAGCCACTCCTCTGAGAGAGGTCCTGTCCTATGACCCAGCCTTCAACCACCCCGATTCAACACACACACACACACACACACACACACACACACACACACACACACACACACACACACACACACACACACACACACACACACACACACACACACACACACACACACACACACACACACCTGAAAGAAAAAAAACCCACACTGAGGCAATTAAGAGCCCTAAAAATGTGGGGACACACACAGCACGCTTAAATAGAAACTTTTAACAGCCAACTTGCTCCAATACCACGTCATAAAAGCCCCAGAAGAAGTATTTCTGTAAGCCCGCGGAAGTTAAGTCACCACCAAAAGTGCAGAGAGAGGGCTGCGGAGGCGGCCCTGGGGTTGGACTCTGCCTCCCAGCCAGCTCCCCTCTCCAGTGGCTAATTGAAGGCAGCTCCAAGCCCTGGTGGTCTTTGATTGAACCACTTCCCCAAACCAATCACAAGGCAATTGGCATTTAGAAAACTAAAATAAGCTCTTCAAGTAGTTGAGAGGACAGGTTGTAGATAAGCACAACGCGAACACCACTGGGAATGAAGTGAACACAAACGCTGTGGGACTGGTAATAGGTCTCCACTGATTGATTTGGTTTTTGCAGGCCAAGTGAATTTAGCTGTCAAGGTTCAAACGTGATTTTTGTTAGCTGATACTAACTAACTGTATTGAAGAACCAAGGACGGAATTAATTATGTGTATCACATGACACCCCCGTTTCCAAGTTGAATTTCATTTAAGTGCTAACCTTGGAATGAAAACATTGATGAGAGTATTTATAATCTACATTGGTGAGGTATTCCATCAAGTCAATGCGGCAGATGTTTCAAATCCTCACAAGAGCTTTTGGAGATGTGGTAGCATTTCTTGGAACATTTGCTTTGAATAGAAAAAAAGCGAAAAAAAGTTCTGGTGGTTTGGATAAAAACCGGCCATTTTTTTAAAACAAGGATATAAAAACAATGATTTGGTAATGGCAAGCTCATGTGGCTGTTCACGCAAACGTAAACTCCCGTCAGTATGATGTTTTTTGGTTTTCCGTTATACTTCATAAATTGAAAAAAAAAAAAAAACTCGTCATCAATGAAAGGCACTATAAACATAGCGCCTTGACTTTACTGAAACTCCCATACGCAGAACATCATTAACTTTATTAAGGGAGCCGATTGCAATGAGGCAATTGTCTCTCCAGTAAGCGTCTACTCCCTGGAGTCCCACCCAGATGCTCAGACAGCAGCCACATAAACCGGGGTGGATAAGCCCAGGCTACGACTCTCGGACCCAGCTCAGTCTGTGTCTACCCCTTAGGGCAAGGGGTGGAGGAGGAGGGATATGGGTGTGTTAGGTAGGGGTGGGGGGGCGATGCGCGGGCGGACTTTGAGACTTCAGAACCCGTCTTATCCTAAACCATGTTTTGCCCAGACATACAATTGCTTACTAGGCCCAAAGTTCTGCCACGGAGGTCCGGTCGATGCTGTCACACACCGGTGGAGAGATCGGCCGGTGTAACGATTTGACGTTTTGTCGACTGTCTCGAGGAGACGAATTACCGTGGCATAAATTGATGACCGATTGAAAGACAAGATGCAAAAGCAAAGAGGCAAACTGCTTGTTATTTCAATTCTCAGATGATAGCAATTACTTTTCCTTCCACTTCTCGGTGTCTGTCAAGTCGTGGCATGTCTGCCTCTGCTCTCAGTCCCTGTTTCCTGTTTTGTTTTTCCCCCCTGCTCTGTGTAGTCCGCTGTCTGCCAACAGTGTTAGTGTTGGTCTTCATTTGGAGGGATGGAAAGGATTTCCTTTTTCACATCCATCACATTTGCAATCAATCCATGTAGAGCCTCACATATTTTCGTTACCAAATGTGGGAGCCTTTTTATTCCAGCCGTCACTTTTGAATGTTTGAGTTATGAATGTTTAGATCATGGCCAACTCAGGGATTTTGTTCCCTCTGAGGCAATTGCCACTTTCAACAAAAGTGAAAATGACGGTGAAAAGGTCACACGGCGCAGAAATCAGCGAATAAAAAGATCTGTTTCGTCAGTTGAGTCAACCGCTTCAAGTCGGCAGAAGTGTTCATGTACACAAGTGAAGTTGTTTTTTTCCGCTGGTCATCGCATTCATTTAAGGTTCGAGTACAAGCCGGGAAGGACGTGGTTTTCACCAAATCTGCAGGCTACAGCGAAGGGACTCTCCCATAAGAGATTCCATAACCCCAAAATAAGGAAAAGAAAAACACATAAATATGCACAGAAGTAAACGACAGAGCTAATATACAGGCAGATGAACCGCGGCCTCACTCCCCTCGCCATGCACTCAAGTCCCGGCCTAGCAACCGATTAAACAGAGGGTGGATGTCCTTAGAGGTTTCTGGCGGCCATGTTAAACACAGGGAACGGGTATGGGGAATTACTGTAGCATAATATGATACTTTTCCCCCCCCTCACGCAGCATGAAAAATTCCTCCGGCGAGGCCCGCTGACTAAGAGCTCATTCTTATTTACAACCTACGGGAAGCTTCGCAAGCGCGCATGAGAGAACAACATCACACTCATGCACGTCAGGAGGGACGTTCGCTCGCTGCTACCACGGCCTCTCGCTGGAGGGCACCGCGCCAGCAGTTCAGGGTGGGATAAGTGTGTCTTGTTCACTTTTCCTGGCCATGCCTTTAACCCCCCCCCCCCCCCGCCCCGCCCAGCTTGACTGGAAGGGACGAAGCGCGACGGCGCCGTGTTGAATAGAAATCCTGATACGTGTGTAAATATATATATATATATATCTTGAGAACTTTCTTTTTATATTCATGAGCTACATTTACGGTGTCGATAAAATATCAACACGTTTTCGGCTCACGTTG
>NW_028178381.1:0-19248 GCF_964030765.1 Micromesistius poutassou | reverse complement strand
TACGTACACATCTCTTAACATACACAGACGTACACACATGTACACCAACAATCACATGCGCACTCGCCCTCAGATGTGCCCAGACACATTTCTCCACACAAAAAGCCACACAAACATCAACACATGTGCATGCATTGACACATTCAGAGACACATACAAACACACACACACACACACACACACACACACACACACACTCCATTCAGCATGCAAAGGGTGTTTTATCACCGCTCTAGCCACTAATTGGGTTCCTGTGCCCTCACAGACTTTACACAAGCACACCTTTTTTATGGAGCAATTAGAAATACCTGACGCAAGGTCATAAAACGAGGACAGGAAAACCATGGCATAAAGGATATATACACACATACTCTCTCTCTCTCTTAAAGTTCAGACAAACAAAACATCAGAACAGTAAGCAAAATATCTGAAACACTTTTAAATATTCAAGGGTCGAAGAATAATCCCAAAAATATATATCAGAACAACAATAATTAAATATTAAAGCAGTGAAACAGTACATAGCATATATGGTTATAAAGTATACATTTATATCCATAGAGTATATTTCATGAGGTACAATAATTACGCCCAAAACACCATCAGAGCAGCGCATTACCATGCAGATATTAGCCTAGCACTTATTTTTTTCTTCTTTTTAATCGGTAAAATCTGTCTTCTAAATTCCTCCAAATGGGAGGTCATCCTTAAGTGTTTTTTTGTGTAGACGCAGGATACACACACACACACACACAGACACACATTAAGATAAGTAATGGTTAGCCGATGCTAGCATACGCCACCCCCCCCCCCCCCCACCCCCCCCCCCCTTCCGCCCGATCTGCGCCTGAGTCGTTTGGCAGACGTCCTGACCCACGCGCACCGCGCTAATGTTCAAGCACGGAGGTGAAGCCAGATGTTCCGCAGATGCGTCTGCATTCATAAACAACAACCGCACGCGTGCGTATGTATACACACCACCTCGGGCTAACGAAGGGGAAAGATATTAACAGGCACACGCCCCGCAACCCACACACGCCGAAACACCAAACACACGCGCCCAACACGTACACAGACACGCCTCTCCTGGAAGGCATCGAGGTAATGGTCTTTTTGTCTCTCATGTCTATGTAAGTAGATTTCTTCTCTTTCGCCTCTTCGCCGTCTAAACTATCTGCTGGCTGCTGTTCAGATGGAGATCTAAACTATTCCAGCATGGTTACAAATATTAGTGCTGCTTGAGGTGCGATTGATTCATGCGCCTTGGCAGCCCGACACATCTTTGTAGAGAATACATCAAAGCGATGAGCTAGGGCCCCTTTTGTTTCCCCATCCTTTATCTGACTCCATCAATGGGTGTCGTTTTGATGCGCTTGGCTTGAATCTAACAATTAGTCCTTCACAATATTACCACCTCTAGACTAATATTTAAACTTGTTTAAAGTGAATCTCAACACTTTCTTTTCTCCATAAGCAAGCTGAGTGTGTGTGTGTGTGTGTGTGTGTGTGTGTGTGCTCGCGGTGTGGGTCTACGGATGCTATGTTCGGTTAGAGACTATCAACTGGCCTTTCTGGACGTGTTTATCCCGCTCTCATGCTTTTTAAAATGTACACCACTTAGCTGTCTCCACAACAGATTGTTTCACAGCCCCAGACGAGACACATGTAAATATTTTAAAAGAAATTAGCGTCCACCGCTATGTGGTGTCTGAATCTCCAAAGAGCCGGTGGGGTTGTACAATTTCTCCTCTTCTTTTCTCTTTACTCAAGTCCGACCATATAACACGCAGCAACAGTCGTCCCTCTTTTTCCTTCCCAGTTGTAATGCATAATAGATACAGGATGATGTATTGGAGCTGACTGATTGCATCTGTGGGCCAGCCCAGAGACACAGTTAGCACTGTTTAGCATGAGAGCCGGAGCTGTTGACAGTCAGACCCGCTCTCATCCAGAGGCTGGCGTAGAGCTAATGATGGAGGCCACGAATGATCTCTACAGACAGGCAGGTCAATAATGGATAGGTGGAGGGGTGGAGAGAGGGGTGCGTAAATAGATGAATAGATGAATGGGTAGGTAGATAGATAGACCAGTAGGTAGACCAGTAAATAGACAATTACATATAGATAGATAGATAGATAGATAGATAGAGCGATAGATGGAGCAGATAGACACACACACACACTAAAATACAAGTACACTCAAACAAACACACCTACATTTGCACATACTCAAACACACGCACATGCAAACACGTGCGCACAAACATCAGCATTGCCTGTTACATCAACAGACAAGGTGCTGTCAAACGTTAGCCTTGTGAGTTTGTTTACTTTTCAATACTTCAAGTGAAATTCTAGTTCTCCCTGATCTGCCAACCTATCCAACGGTTCCTGATTTCTCAACAGAACTCTAACTTCAAATGTGAAACCTTTTCTCTGAGGCCTAGGCATCAAAGCCAGCGGAGTGATTCCACGGTGGAATAGCTGGAAAATATTGGGGTTTTTTGGTCGATTATCGTATTTTTCGGCTATGTAGAATGCATACAGATTTTATAAGAAATGACTCTTTAGTTGAATGGTTTAGTTTGGTTCAGTTGGCTGACTCTGGAGATGAATGCTAAACATTTACATACTAAAGCAATTTGCTACGTGCATCGTTTATTGGAATGGGAAGTTATGTACGGAGGTAAATGTATTTGTTATGTCAGCTACCACTAAGATGCTAACAGATGTTTCTCAACGTATTATTATATTTTCAAATTGCCTGATGCTTTCTTACACAGCATAATAAATCATAAGGTAGCACTCTACCGTACATACAAAACAAAGACACAACAGGCTGTGGAATATAAAGGTCATATTTAGCCCTGAAATTACTTTTTAAATACATGTTTTTCTGGCACCTGCGAGTGTGAGAAATAACAGTTTAAAAACACAGAGGGTCCGATCCCCTTGAGGTTCCGTCTCTGGCACCCACATTAATTGCAAAGTTCTGCAGATGAAAATAGGCGTCTGTTCCTTTGATTAAAGACGCCTGTGTGTGTGTGTGTGTGTGTGTGTGTGTGTGTGTGTGTGTGTGTGTGTGTGTGTGTGTGTGTGTGTGTGTGTGTGTGTGTGTGTGTGTGTGTGTGTGTGTGCACGTGTGTGTTTCGCCTGCAGGCTGGCCTGAACTAACATTGGCTCGGGCCTCGGCTGGCCCTGCGGCCAGGCCCAGACACACCCTACCCTGGGAGCCGAGAGGGGCCTGAGAGAGGGAGCCGTTCAGACGTATAAGGATCACTTCCATCAATACGTCCATGTGGAACACATATGCACACGCACGCACGCACGCACACGCACACGCACACACACACACCACCTTACATCATCCACTCATACTCACATGGGCTTGTGTGCGTGTGTGTGTGTGTGTGTGTGTGTGTGTGTGTGTGTGTGTGTGTGTGTGTGTGTGTGTGTGTGTGTGGTGTGCGCAAACACGAACATATTTATCACACATATGCTCATACTCAGAAATCCATTCATCATCGATACTCCAGATGTTATCCCATAAACACCCACGCTCGCTCTCTCCCTATTTATCCTTCTCACACTCACACACACGCACACAAACACACACACACACACACACGTGTGCACACACACACACACATACTCTATATCAATATACACACAAAACATAACTATTGTTTTTTTTCCCCAAATGGGACAACGGTAGTGTATCAAACACATATACAGCTGTTTCAGCCCCCTGTCTCCATATGTTTGGCGGAGGGGAGCCCTGATAACGGCGTGCCTGACACTGTCAGAGATCTCGCTCCACACGCCGCTGGAGCAGATTTTAATGGACACCTAGGGGTGACAACAATAGACCCCCCCCAAACAGCTTTATAGCCTCTGAGGGGAGGGGGAATAAACCCAGGTTGTAGGATTGAGGGGGGGGGGAGGGGGGAGCAGAGGGCAATATAGCGATGGTTGCTAGCGTCGGAGTTCCAGAACAGCGATGGAGGTTTCTTGACAAGACATGAAACGTTCCAATAGATTTTGTGCGAGTGCGTGTGGGGGTATTACTGTATTTGGACAGTAGTTGTCGTTTTGTTTCCAAAGAAGCAAACAAATCATAATAAAGCTGATCAATTGATGATGACACGTGGAGAGATCCTCAAGTCAACCGTTTGTTCATTCAGGATTTTCTGCAAGGGTTTTTTGATGCAGGCCTATTGACAGCGAGGATCACCAAATGTTTTACAGCTGTTTGTTTCCTCGGTTGGATTACGGGTTTCTTCTTTCCGTGGTTGGAACCATAATGAGACAGGCAGTGAAGAACTTAACTCTGGTCGGCAGTTAGCACTCGCCTAAATGCCAGGCAGTCATCCAGTGTTTTGCTGTTTTTGTTTGCTTGTCTATTTCTTGGGTTTTGTCTTGGATACAGCCTAAAGCAACGTTTCCCAACAATGAGGTCGGCACGAACACATGATATGCATGTGAGGTCATCGGATTGAAGTATACATTTCAGATATTTAACGGTGCATTTTTTATTAAAATAACTTTTGAATAGGGCCTGTTTGACAGGGCCTATTGATTGGCCTAATGATTTGTAGCCACGATCTACACTACCAGCTATTATTAATATCGGGTTAACCACTGTCCAAAGGCATGTCTTCTACGTTTTTACAGATGCAATTTGTTTCAAATCCTTTTCTACGGTTTGAGGTAGACCCGTAAAAGTCTTTCAATCAATAGAGAGTAGTTTGATGGAGAAAAGGAGACTTTTATGAAACCATGTTCAACGTTTAGCACTCTGTCGATATTTATAGGCTAGAGACCATATACACGGTTTATGGAGCTAGCATGCAGCATTAGCAAAAATCCTTCCGTGCTAGGAGTGCTAGCACTGTTGGTGATGGAGGAGTAGCATAGCAATTCTTACAGAGGTAAGTGGAGTACGGCTCCTTCTACTGATGGAGTTGCCAAGAGGATGAATGAGAAGATCAGGAACGATGGATGACAGATAGCAAAATGAGAAGCAGCACCAATACGTCAGACAGTAGGATGATTGGTGCCGCGAGGAACATGGAAGGATAACAATTTGTAAAGTGCAGGAGATTCGAATGTCTTAGGACGATGAACTCTTTCAGATTTAACCTGTGGGAACATGTTGCTTCATCCCCCACACTCTTTCATATTTTAGCCTCTCTCTCTCTCTCTCTCTCTCTATCATGAACTGCACACACTGCAGTTGTAGGCTTTTTTTGGGACATAAAAGAATTGAATTTAATTATCTGTGATTTCATCCTTAAAATTGGACCAGTAAAGGGAAAGGCTGACTACATTGTGGGATGAATAAAATAGTCAGTTGAGGTAAAAGAAGGAAAGTATATTCTGGTAGGCTGCTCAAAATGTTGCCATTTTCACTCAATGGCAATGAAATTCTCTCTTTTCTCCCTTTTCAGAGCGATCGTTTGTTAAACCATTGAAACTGAAAACGTGGGAAATGTTCTAGGTTTGTTTGGTCATGAATCCAGTGACTCTTTGGTCAGAGGGGAGGTTCTTTCAGGACACTGGCTTTTGTAGTGCATATGAATTATATTCTTAATCTTTGAAATAGAACCACTAAATCCTAGTCAAACTTAACATTACTAAGCAAAATTGCTCTGTTAAGTACCATGGGACTAACCTTCAACTCCATAAGTATTCATTTTATTAGGAGCATTATTTGGGGTATTCCTTGTATTCTTATGAAATGCTGAAATACTGTTTGACTTTTCTTCTTTGGTTTATTTTTTTATTTCTTAGTTTTTCAGTTTGTTGTGAGCATTTGGTTTCATACAGTCAGCTGAATTGTTAGAAAAAACACTGGGAAAACAGTGTTATTGCCATAATAAGTTGTAAAGATAAGAAAATAAGTACTTGATTAATCCCAGATCCCAGGCAAATCAGGGTGTCACAGCAGAAAGAACAGTTGGAAAATACAGCTTAAATGTCAGAAAAACAGTGCATATATACCCTAATTTATGAAGTGCTACAGCCCCTTTTCAACACAACCATAAAAACCCACAGCTAACCACTGACATTGGACTGCAGCTGATGATTACGCTATGATTGGAAACATAATGGCGGCAGTTTTTGTCTCCCTCTTTTTTACAGATGGAACCCTCTAGAAGGTGAAGGAGGAGGTTAGATGGGAGGAAGTCACTCCATATGTCAGCAGCCTGTCAGCCTACCTGGGTGATGCATGGCAGCCATTTTGTGTCAAACGCCCCTCCCGCAAATCCGTTTCCCATGGAAAAGGAGAATGACACTCTCTCCGTCTGCAGAGAGTCAACACAGGAGCTCTCAAATATGTGCTGCTGAGCTGGTTGGCAGTGGTTGTCCAAGGGGGTGGGGGGGGGACTTCACTTTCCCCCTCAAGTTAACATGTGGAAGTTGGTTTGAAAAACAGATAAAAAACAAAGCCCACACATGGAAAGTTTTCACTTGCTTGTGCCACAAAAGGTGATGATTTGTCTTCGGTTTTTCCAAAAACAGAAGGCCGGCGTGCAATTTTGGGGGGATTTCATCTCTGTGATCATTGCTCCAGCCCCAGGCATTAAAGTATCTTCACTTTTTGACATAACCTGCTTTCAAATTGTTTGTTTTAACAATGGGATTGGGAAATGTCAAATCGACGGTGTCCCAGCACCTTGCTCGATGTCATGAAAATGGAACATGAAAATGTCCCCATGTTCAACAGATTTCCTCATGTCCCTCCCTCAACAATTTAGTAATTTAGTAGAACCTTTTCCAAAGTGAATTCAGGTACATGCCATCTATGAGCAGGTAGACATCATGGAGTGAGCCCAGTATATATCAGCTGGAAGTCGAATTCACTATCCCACTCTCTCATTTCTTTCGATAATGTCACGTTGGCAGACTAATGGAGAATTATCTTCTACAAACCTCCATGAGCCAGGATGTTCACGGCTGCCAAACGACACCAAAAGCAATTACTGAATGTTTCAACGCAGGAGTCTCAGGAAGGGCATCCATCTTGAAGTAGGACACGCCCAGCCCTACTAGACTGAATAGGTTTCCATGACCACAGATTCATGCCAGAGAGAAGAGGCCAACCTCTTCGACCCGTTCCCTCACGCCTCCCCCTTCCTCATATCAACTGAGGAAGAGGAGGACAACGGTAGCGTCAATGCTCACAGAACCGTGCTATTTATCCTATGCTTTTATCCAAGCTGACTAAGAAGTGAACAGGGACACTGCATTTATCAGTGCTCAAACCCAGTCGCCAACAACTCCCCCACTATAGGCATACTTTTGTAGTGCCCCAACCTCTTGTTTTGCCACGATGTGTGGACGAGTTGACACAGTCGTAGAGCGATGGCTATGGTAATGACCTTGCTCGTGTTACAGCGGCCGTGTGGGAGTGTGATTAAATACAGAATGGAGATTCTGGTCTGTGTCGTCCCTGGTAACCTTGGGGGAATTGCAAACTCTGCAGAAAATGCTGAGCCCCGGTCTGGTCCTGCGCTACGTTTGAGGGAGAACAAAAGCTATTCAGTCAAATACGAGGGTCCTGGGGATCCTCAATAAACCTGCTGCGCATGTGTGCATTTCCCTTTGAACATGCGTACACGTACATCTCCGTGTGCAGGCCTGTATTTGTGCATGCCTCTGTGTGCGTGTGCATGTGTGTGTGCGCGTGTGTGTCCCAACAACAAGTTTAGACTCAGTGTGTGCATTCGAGATTAATTCAAATCAGATCGCTGTCACCATACAGCTATTTAAGGTATGAAGGGTGTATTTCTATTAATCCCAGATGGAAAATTTGGAATAGCATTACAGTTTAATCATGTAGCAGATGCTTTTACCCCCAAGCTAGTTATACGGATTAGCTGAACAAGCTAGCCATACAGATGTATGGCTATACATAGCATACAGATGTTTACATGATCATATCCATACAGATGTGTACATGAACCCAGCCATACAGATATGTACATGAACTCAGCCATACAGATGTGTACATGAACCCAGCCATACAAATGTATACATGAACCTAGCCAAACAGATGTGTGCATGGACCTAGCCCTACATATGTTAGCATGGATCTAGCCATACAAATATGCCGATAAACAAGCCAGCATTGCAGATGTGAATATTAACAAGCTGGCAATACAAATGTAAAGATTAACAAGCTAGGCCATACCAATGTGTAGATTAATTTAGCCAAACAGATGTGTAGACGAACAATTTAGCCATACAGATGTGGTGAGGTAAAAACAGTGTGCTATGGGTCTGCTGGGGATACGGCGCTGCCAGTGCTATGCGGTCACCCAATCATTTCAACCCCAGGGGATGATGTCATCCCACTATGGCGCTGTTTGGCACTCGGCAGCGTGCATGCTGGTCCCTGTCTGAGCACAAGCATCACTGACGATGTTCCACTGACTCAGCTGGGTGGGAGAGTGCACGTGTGGGTATGTCTCTGCATGTGGTATGTGTGGTTTACTGATGGTGTGTGAGTGTGTGTCTGAGGGTGAAGACACACTCACTCACTACTAGTAAACATCTTTAAAATGCATTGCCAGGTGTGTCGTAAAGATGTTTGCAGTCGCAAGTTGTTGTATATCGGCATACAGTCTGTCTTTTACTACAATAAGCTCTTGCATACACCATTATCGCCGAGTTAATGGAGTCAAATTGTTTCTGCGTTTTATTAAACTAGTAAAAGAAAAGTAATAGATTTGGACTGAGGTTGACGGCTGGGGTGGTGAATTAAGTCTTTCTAATAAAATGTAATAGAATTTTGTGGTCATCACCCGGAATTGGGTCAACAACTGAATGGTCTAGGAAGTCCATACCGCACGTGCTGTGTGCTTTCTGAGCGCCTGTCGCCAAGCCTATGTGTCCGTGGATCTCCCTGCTTTCACCATGTATGATTGAGTGAGGTGCAACCAGGTTTTTATGTTGCTGCTTATGGGAAGCCAGGGGGCTGGTGGTGTTGGTTAAAGGAGGAATGTGAATTTCCATTGCCAAGAACAGCCAGCAGAGACACCGAGGAGAAAGAATGGAGGAGGATAGAAGGCGGGAGGCATGAGAATCAGTAGCAAGAGAGAGAATAGTAGAGAGGGTATTTAGGTGAGAGAGGGAGAGAGATGAGATGAGATTCAGGGTTGAGAGAGAAACTGAGGATATTTGCGGATTAGATAGAGAAGGGGGGATGGGGGGTTTTGGGGGTGAGAGACAGCAACAGTGAGAGGAGATCCGGGGGTAAGAGAGAAGGTCGCATCAAAACCTGCACATTTGTTTTCCATTTCATGCAACGAACCCTGAAGCCAAAACATAGCCTACAACATAGCCATATCCTATTGGACGGAGGAAGGAAGAAAGAAAGCATGAAAGGAAAAAAAATAAAATAAAATTGGCACAAGACATCCGTTCAACTCTACCCTCATCGCCCATCTCCGCCTCCCTCCTTAACATAATATTGTCTTTCACAAGCAAGAGAACACGGAGGAGCACCCCTTTTATTAGAGCACTGGTCTGCCTGCAAAGTGGATCCCTTTCTCGCTACCTCCTCTCTCACCGCTGTCACTCTCTGCCTCGTTCTACCATTTCATGCTGTTTGGCGAGGCACGTGGGAGACCGAAGAGAGGGAGCGAGTAGCGGGGGGGGAGAGAGGAGAAGGCCCCAAGCCTCAGAGACCTCAGATGTGGGATGTAACGCTATAGCGCGGCCTTGCTTCTTCCATCTGAAGGGGTCATATTAAGTTTCGGCGGAGATTGGCTCCCTGCGCCGACACGGCACCAGCCCCTTGATCAATAAGCCATGTCACCCGTAAGCATTAATCCCACATTCTGCCGCCCACACAGTTGAATGTGCAACGCAGGGGGAAAAGAAATGGTACAAGATGCCGTTGCTTCCAAGTCTGGAGCGGGCTGACTGAACTCATAAGCAGTGGGTGAAAACCCCCCCCCAAAAAAAAAAAAACGAACCAAGAAAAAAAAAAAAAACTAAGAAAGTTCCAGAAGGTTTTACAGGTTTTATGTTTCCCCCATTACGGAGTGTCGTATAAGTGCTGAAACTTGGCAAGACATTGTAGCTAAGTGGCTTTCCTGTACAGCCGCCGTTTAAAAAAAATGTCAAAGACACAAATGTCGGTCAGGAGAGGGTCTCCTGTCTTTGTTCCCCTGACGCCGCCGAAGTGTCCCAGGTGATTTACACCGAGGGGTTAGGTCACATCCATTGTTCCAGCCGTGGGCCCAGGATTCCGGTGCCCATTGTGTGCGTTTCCCGATTTTTTTTCTCTTTTTAGGAGGCAGTTTTTGCACATCTTGACCATGAAGATTAGAAAGTGCTCGTGCCAACGCACGCAGATGATTCCCGGGGGCTCGGGTAGACAAGTGGCAGCTTCCTGGATCCCATTGTCCGAGGAAAATATCCTGTTTATGGGGGTGGGGGAGAATAGTGCGGAACATGCAACAGAATGGCTGGCAACACACCTTTGGCATCAGTCATGCTGAGAATTACAGCGCAGGCGCTTTCTAAACAGATAAACCAGAGCGACCCAGTGTGGATAAACACATGTCTGAATCAAAGCAATTCACCCTCCTGATAACCACTCTGCCCCCTTTGGCCTTTCCATTGTACTCACGGATGAGTGCCGTGTATGACTCATAAATGACTGATGGTTTTTTGGCCAGCCAGACATATAAATGTGTTGCATGTTTGGCCAAGGGTGTGCTGTGGTTATTTGTATATAAAAACAGCAGCTGGCCGCTGAGCACATATGCATTTCAAAGGCTCCAGAGGAAGTAGAAAGTTTGCTACACGGCTCTCCTTTTGCATTGATGGATTAGCCCGCAGAATTTACAGAAGAACATATTATAAATCACCACGGTGGTGACCTTTCCTTTATAAAATGGAGATCCCAAAGCCAGGGCTGATTTCAAAAGCAGCCAGAGTGTAAAAAATAATAAGAAAAGGAACGCTGTCCCAACTGGGAGAGATCTGTCAACCCAGTTGTTGGACAGGGGTATTAAGGAATGGATAAAAAAACAAGCAATGGTGGAAAAACAAGGAGGGTTTGGCGAGTGTGAAGCAGATCCTGTTCCATCTCATATACAAAATTGCTCTTGCTACGTTTTCATTTTGTTTCATTATCCGTTTGTTGTTTTGATCCGAACAATTACAGGAACACAGTGTGAAAAGTTTCCCCAAAAAATATGAACTCCTCAAAGGGGTTCATTCTCCCAAATGTAGGTATAAACACCCAGCTAATGTGTCATTAGGAAGTTACCTTTACCTTTAATGTCCCCCCAGAGATCGGTTTAGCTTGGAGGAAGCCCGAGCGTTATTATATGCCTCGCTCTAAAGAAGGCAAACCATTTGACAGAAATTATCCTCTGGAGGCCTCCTTTGCTTCAGCCCACCTTAAAAAGCACAGAAACTTTTCCACCTCACAACATTTTCACACCGGTTTGTACAACGTGAAATTGCTAGTGCTGGCTATCTACCTAACACAATGGTGCTCTCTCTCTCTGATTAGCCCAAAATGGCATTAATATCAGGGAACAGAGCGAATGTCGCGGGGGCTGCCGTCAGACGAAAGTCCCCTAAAAGTTCGGAAGGTTCACTTTTCTCATTAGGTTCCGAGTCAGCTTCGATTTCCTGTGAGAGCACGGAGTGGCATGTCTCGGGTGACTGTGTTCTAAATGTAAATCCTGGCTGAATGGAATTACGCCGACAGTCAGACATCTGTGTTTTAATTGGCTCCCGGCCACTGATCCCCACACCCCCCCCCCCCGGCAACAGGCTCCCACAAAAAAACAGGACTTTATAGCCTACTTGCACCGCAAAGAATACACCCCACATGGACCCGACAGTGGGCCCAGAGGGCGGGAGAAGAGGCTTTATTGTAAGCTGCCTACATGGCAAGAACAATATTTAGCAGATGAGATCACCGCTACCATCTCCGTGGTCGCGCCAGCAGCCTGAGAAGACCATGGGCCCCGAAAACATTTCGCTTGGCCCAGTCCCTGTGGATATATTTTTTTCTTCGCCTCCCCTCCTCTCTGCAATCGCCCGTGTGCGTTTGTTTTGACTCCAGGGTGCTTATTTTCCCCTGCAGGCTACGCGGCCGCTGGCTGCTAATTGTGACGGGGGTCTGGACAGCAGGTTGTGTTTTGAGAAGAATAGCGGGGGAAAAGTAGGGGGAAAAGGGGGGGGGGGGGATTAGTTCAATCAGTGTGCGCTTCTGACGGCAGTGTGTGCTGCTCTGGGTGACTGGTGTTGAACTGAGGTGGCTCGCTGCTGAGGCAGTTTGATGAGTTAAACCTTGCTCAGTGTGTCTAGCAACGTCTGGAAGGGGGTCAGAGTTCAAGGGAGAAACACATGAAAACGATATATTAATAGACTCCGAGTTGGCCCATTTTGAGGGAGCCATTACGGTAATAGACGGTCAGGGTTTATGTTAAACAGTGAAGAGATAAATTAGGTAAAGTAAAATGTGGTAGCTATGGGGTGTTTTCATTTTGGATGCAAACCCATGTTGCTGATCGTTACCTGAGACCCAGAATCATCCAGAGCCCACAACAGGCTCTCCCCGTTCCAAAGACTTAACCGGAGGCCCGCTCGTTTTGGGACCACCGATGGATTAGTGGGTAATGTTAGTGGTTGTGTTGTCCGGGCTAATTTCCTCATGGATATAAAACTGATTAATTTGGCTGAGTAGGATCGGGGGAGGTCAGTTTAATTGGCTCCACTGCGGACCGCTAGAACAGGGGCTTGTTGCGTTCCGTTGAGAGAATCAAACAGAAAGGTGGCGAGAGCAGGAACGACAAACAGACCCAGAGCGACAGAAGGAGAGATAAGAGAGTGATACACAAATGGGGGGGCCCAGGAAACTAAGACAAATGAGGACAAAAACAAAAGTAAACAAAAGAGATGAGACAAGTTGTCGGCTTTCATGCCAACCTGCCCGTCTTCTTCTTGGATCGGCGACCGCCCGCTGATCTGTTCTTTAAGAGCATCCATCAACCGAGACAGCACTTCTCCTGGTCTCCCTCCGGCGCCACCGGAAGTCCAAGATAGCTCATGCCGAGACCCGTAACAATTTATTTTGTTTTTGGAAAAAAACAAAAACAGACCAATATGGAGTTGTTTATTTTCCATCCATTATTCTCATAAGCCCAAAGTGGAGAGCGTTGGTCTGTGTCTTGCTCAAAACAAGATGAGCTATTTCACAGACATGGTCCTTATTTTTCCCTGGGCATTACAATTTAAAAAAATTTACCCACCACACACATTTTCATATAAAGGCCTACATTGTTTCCTATTTTGGCTTTTTTGCTTCTTTTTTTGTTGATTTTATTTATTTATCCTTTCTGGTTTCTGTATTCATTTGAATCATCTGTCATTGGCCCGCAGGATGTGCATCCCCGGTGTCAAGTCTGTCCACAGAACCACTCAGTGGAATAAGACCATAACTCAGCCCATGACCCCGGCGGTGTGGCCCTGCTGGGAGGAGCCACTGGGACGGGAACCGGCCCCTGGTGGCCCATCTGGAGGTCTGAAGATGTTAACACTTTATCACCTCCTTCTCCATCCTCGACCCAACATATTCTGAAGAAGAACTGACGTTCATCATTAGCTTCACAAAGCGCCTTTTTACCAATCTGTGATTTAATTTAATTCCATGTGTGCTGCAGTAGTGTAAAAATAATAATAATTATAATAATAATAATAGCAGCCACGATACCCCCCCGAATGATGTTGTTCTTAGCGGGAGTGTACAATACTCATTAAAGAAATAATACAGTGTTGTTGTTTTTTTTATGGACTGCAGTGAGGTTTTTTTTGTCCTTCCCCCCAAGCATCGGAGTACCGCCTGCTGGTGGGGTCGCCGTAGTGACAGTAGTTAAAACCTGCTCCGGCACTTCCTGTATGTAACTGTATATAGAACAATCTTCTGCTGCCTGATTTGTTTTGCAAGGGAATCCTCCCTAGAAAGAAAGAAAGAAAGAAAAAAAACCCTCTCTGTCTCTCTTTCTCTCCCTCTTCCATGTCTCCATTGCCTTTGTTTATTTCCCCTGTGCTGCGGCGCTTGGATTATCAAACACCATCTTGCCTTTCATCTCCAGATGATGATGAAAAGGGGGGGGGGGGGGGGGGGGCGCCTCGTTTGTTCAGAAACCCGGTACGATACCCTTTTTTCGTTTTCAGGGAAGGGGACACCCCCCTTGGACCCTGGGGATCTTTGAGCAGGACAGAGGAGTGGTCTTTGCATTCAGAGAGAGAGAATGAGAGATAAAATAGAAGGAGGGGAGAAAGGAGGATGAGATTGTGAGCGAGGAAAGGAGGGGTACAAAATCAAATGAGAAAGGCAGGAGGCGAAAACGCATATGTGCACTTAACACACGCGCGCTTGCACACACACACACACACACACACACATGCGGCATAAATCATCGCTGATCCAAAGATAATAGAAAGTGGCAGTCCCCACAGCCTGCTAAATCAAGCCCCTGCTTCCTCACTCCGTTGGGTAATTGTGGAGAGTGCTGAGCGGGTGGTTCCACAGCAGCGCTAAACGAAACCAGGCCGGGATGAGGGGGACCCTGGGTACCGCATTACAGACGTCCCCTCGCAGCAGAATTAACCAGGGAAAGGGGGCCGAAGAGAGAGGGAGTGGACTGGGCAGAGGGCGTGGGCCAGGCGGAGAACCGGTAGAGGGGTTTTCTTTTGTTCTCTAAGAATCAAACCAAGAGAGTTTAGCAAAAAATTGCATTCAGGGTTGCGGCAAAGCATATGGTCTTCATGCCTACCGAATGACCTCAAACAGCCGGGGCAGGATAGTGCAGTGGTTAAGGTGTAGATGAGCAATGGCTTCGAAGCCCCCAAATGTCTGAAATCTACCTGAAGGAGCTCCTGGGCACGATGCCAAACCACTACCTTCTTCTTCATAACCTGGGTGCGCTGCCCAAGTCCACTTGGTAAACCGCGTGGGCAAAAAAAGGTAAAAATCGAGTTTAGATGGGATCTTCTGTGTAGCATTGAAAAGCAGAACCTGCTAGAAGCAGTTGGGAGATGAAACTGCTCGGAGGAGAAATTTAAAAGTATGCATACTATTTTGTACATGCAAAAATACTAAGACAAAAATAAGTGAGGTGAAGAGATATGTCAGCGAGAGAAAGAGGTGTATCACGCCCGAGTCACCGCTAGTCCATATGCAGGAAAATATCCACCCAACAATTTGGTTATTTAAGACACTCCAGAGTCCAAGTCCCTGTCTAACGTCCCTACTCAAACTGTCACTTTCAGAGGACAATATAATCATATATTTTTGTGCCGTATGTACTAAATCATTTCTCCCCCACACACACACACAGACTATTGGCCTCCCACGGCCTTGGCCAGACACCGGGGAGTGCTTCATTAACGGCAAGGGGAGAATGTTGATATTGCCTGTCAGCTAATGCACGTATCCCCTCTCTGGTCCCAGCATAAACAGTGCTCCTCTCTCAAGGCCGTAGCGATGCTAAATATAACACCTCATTCCACCCACCGACCGCATATACAGTTGCACGTTCTCGTGTGCGCCATGTAGGAACCCACGGGGAAAGGGTTTGAATGAAGTGTTAAAGGGAAACATGGTCCCAGAGTTCGGACTGGAACTGAACTGAAACAATACCGGGAATTGTGCCCTGGTGGAATTCTCGACCTGAAATTATTATTATTAAATTCTGTGTGGCTTGGCCTGACATGTGAAATATGCTTAAGGAAATTTAAGAGCACATCTTGATTAAAATGTAAACCCAGTAGTAATTGAAAAAACGGCGCTCACTGTATATATAATAGCATGATACGTCAATTTATTCCTTTACTGTTATTCCTTTGTACTGCTTATTATTGTTATATATATTATTGTATTATAATAACAGCAAAATTGTAGCATTGTTGCAGTGTCTTATTTAACTTATTCAGCCTGAATTGAGGCTGGCCATATTGTGTATTTCTGATGGAAAAAAGGGATTAAGGCACATACAGCTAAAGCCATGACTATGAACACGAGACTTAACAGCAGTAACATTTTTATTAGCATTAGCTTGAGTATTAGTGTGTCACGCTTTACAGACAGGCGGTGTTACACATGGATTGAGCGGGAAAGAGCACGTCGAAACACGGCAGTTGGTCTCTACTGCTAAACCACTCTGAGCTTTCTCAGCCAAAAACCCCAGAGGCGACAAAGGCTGATCTGAATAATATTATATTTCTCCCTCTGCCGACATGAAGACTCTCTGGACAAAGACAGCGATTGGGGTGGAGTTGGGCCCGCTCCCATTTCCCCTAAGAGCTGGGATGCGGAGACAATTACGGAGTTGTGGGCTCTGCGCTCAGAGAGACGAGATGTACTGTAAAGTCCATTTGGGATCCACTGTCTTCCGGTAATCCTCCGCCTTCTTTTCCCTATTCTCGCACAAACTAGGGCAGCCAAAGTTTTCTATTCACTTGACTCAGGGAGAATCATACTTTTTCTTTCCTTGTGTCTTATTCCAAGTTTTTCATGTCTTCTTTTGTATGACTGCAGGCGTTGAGTGGTATACAGGCTATTTCAATCAATGCAATGTAAACACACGCCTGTATATACACACACCAAAACATGTAGGACTCTCTTAATGACTGCGGTGGATTTGTATCATTTTTTTCAGACACCCACAACAGCTTTTTAAACTCTTGCTTAATGGTTTAACAAAGTTTGTGTCAGGTTTATGTCATTTCTAAATGGAAATGTAATAGATGTGGGCCAAGGCGTATGAGATGAAAGCGAGTAGAGAGAAGAAAAAAAGCTTCACATACCTTTTCCATCAAGTCTGCAGACCTTTCCTTCCATCTCGTGAGAGTTGTTGTGTTGTTAATCAACTGAACGTTGATTAATCGAATGAATGCTACCCCTGGGGAAACGACTGCATTTTAAGCTATTGTCTGGCATGTGAGAGGTGAGTGCCAACACAAGCAAACTATCAGATGGGGCACCCACTGCCATTTCACGTGTTTATTTTACATTTTCTAACTATTCCTAATTACAGACCGCGTTTCAGTGAATTATTTTTGAGGCTGATAATCACATCAATTAAAGTGTGTTTTTCCCAGTCAAGCGCAGCTCACGAGAGCTGTGTTGTATAGCAACTAATGAGAATCAAAGTACATCGCCATCCAATTTATGAGCAGCATATAATTCATCATGCCAGAGATGTCAAAGATGTCACCTATCCCGTCATCAAAACCTAATACGCTCCTGCAATCAGAAAAAAATTTTGTCATTTGAAAAAGAGGTCATCGATGAAGCCCCTCCAGTTTTCATTATTATGCTGTGCTCACACACTTATATTTATAGTAACTGTCAGCTAAAAGGCTAAATCGTTACAGGAACATTTTCAGAGTGGATTCATTTTGTGGGGTCTAGGTCAACGGAATAAACTCTTAACATTCTGATCTTCAGTCAGTGACAGATTTGCTATACGGTGAATACCTCAGACTGACATGAACCGAAACATTCCATTCGTACTTGACTTCCCGCACGGAACTTAGAAGCCAATCTCTCATCTCGGACAGTCAGATGCACTCAGCACTTCATACATAGAAGGGGAGAACGTCACTGGTAAAAGAAATATTGGGCTGTTACTTCTGATCCGTGTGATCTCATGAGAGTATGAAGTCTGGAAGGCCAGGTGTCTCGTAAATGTCTTCCTCTCTCTCATCGACAGCCAAGCCTTGGCTGTGTTTTATTTTTTTCCCTGTCTGGCCTCAAGCCCTAATTGAGTTACTTTATTGATATTCTAGTTTATGCAGAAAAGGAAAATGCCATTATGTTTTTTGTCTGTGCCCATTCCGGACCAGACAAGCTATTTGCACTGCTTTCTCGGTGGTGGAATCGATTCTGCGGGGTCTACAATGTGCTTTCCACGCATATTATCTGCCACGGCGGGATGGATTGTGGTATTATCTGAGTGTCTGGACCTCATCGAACAGCAGCAGACTTTCACAAGTGCGCATGCACTTTTAAACGTTCAACCCGAGACAAAAACACTTCTTGTCAAGGCAGCAGAAACGTAAATAGTCTAAACCTATGTAGTCCGTGACCGTAAGCAGGGTAGTGTAACATATCGGCCAGGCTGTGTGAACGCCAGCCTAAAGGTACCGGGTTTGGTCCCCAACATCTGCAAACTACCTGTCGGGCGTCGACGGGCAAAAGGTCTTCATCTGTTCCTAATGAAGTGCATCTCAAATTCACCGCGAGTCCCTTTGGATAAAAGCACGGGCTTAATGACTAAACATTTACCGCATTAAACTGTAAACAGGAATGTACAGTAAACAGCTCCAGTACAAAGCGGAGCTTATACTTTTCCAGCCGTCCGATGTCGGACACTCCGAGGACAGGTAATTAATGGCAGTGAAACGTTTCCTGTCCCCCCGAGGAGAGAATAGAGAGAACAGAAGAAAGTCAGTGAGGATGGAGTGAGGCAGTTCTCTGGAGACCGCAGTGTGTGTGTGTGTGTGCGTGTGTGTGTCAAGTTGTACAGTTTAGTATGTAAACAATTTCAGAGCAAACGGCCACCGGGACCCTTGGGTAATGGATGCTTAACCCTGGATCGGAATGAAGCTACTTTATATTGATGTACTTCCCATGCACCCCCCACCCCCCACCTCTCCTGAAACGCTGGGACTGCTAGAATGAGTGTGAGGATCTTTGACACGAGAATGTAAATAAGCAGGAAGCACGATTTACCGTTCATGTTTTGTTTTCAGTTTTTTTCTACCTTGTCTTTTTTCTTTGCCGCTTCCCCTCGTAACACCCCCGGGGAATATAGAATGGAGGTTTACAAGCTTTTGTAGAGTCGTTGAGAATAAGGGAGAACGAATGTATAGGAATGGACTGAAGGAGTTCCTCACACACATGTAGGATGCGTTCAATGTGCTGGAATTCATAAAAATGTTCTCATCTTTTATCCCATGTTGGCCACTTTATGACATGTCATAACATTAGAGAGATGACATATATTTAAGCAATAGATCACGATAGGCTGTGGTATACGGTCATTATACCACAGTTAAGGGGCGTTGTCCTTCCCGACGCGCTGCGGAGGGACGGCGCTTTTATATTCGCTTTTATAAAACGGTTACGTAAATATTGCGAAATGAAAGTCAAAGACAACCTCAATTTTGAAAACGCTAGAAAGTCGGAAAAGCATTTTTTTTA
>NW_028178382.1:0-10000 GCF_964030765.1 Micromesistius poutassou | reverse complement strand
TAAGATTGCTTTCACCACATAACCTCCTTCTCTTCTCTCCCCTTTGTCCTTTTTTTTTTAAATCTTTGCACTAATGTACGTTCTTATCAAATTATTTTATTTTGTGTTCACGCTGTACGTAAAGCGTCTTTGAGCATTCATAAAAGCGCTGTATAAATCGTAAACGTATTATCATTTTGCACTTCAAGTTGTAAGATCAAAAATCAGTGAACACAAACTATCCTGACGCCGTCCTTCTGATGAAGGACTCCTGGTTCCCCCCCCCCCCCATCCTCTCTTGGGACCACGGGAGCGTAAACCGTCCGCACGTCCCACGCCGGGCTCTGTGCCTATACATCCAGGCTGTTTAGCTTGCAGCTGCGCCACGGTTAATGACTGCATTTAAGCCTTCGCCGGCGCTGCTCTCGACATGGGGCCAGGAATAGAGCGTGACGTCGCCGAGCTGCCAGCGCTCGGGCTGAGGGCCTCGTTCAAGGACTTCCGAAGTGGGTCGGAAGCGTTGGGGCGGCGCGGCGGCGGCGGCGGTGGTGGAGGGTGGAGGGTGGAGGGTGGGCGGTGGTGGAGGGTGGAGGGTGGAGGGTGGGCGGTGGGGGCGGTGGTGGTGGTGGGCGTAGCTTTGTGTTGTAGCGGGAAGGGCACTACGGCACACACACGTAGGAAGCCCCCGGATCTTTGGGGTGTGTGTTCTGGTGTCGGGTTTGAATGTGAATCGGGGGGTTGATGTTGATGGCAGTTGGTGGCGGTGGCGAGATTTCTGATTGGCTCCCCGGGAAATCGGAGCTTCGACGTTCATTGGTCGGGTGCTGAACCGACCGCATAATAAGCGCCCCGGCGTGTTATTCAGCGTTTTTTAAAGTGACGATTGTATCTCCAGCCACGCTCTGCAAACCCTCCCTCACTCACTCGCGGCTCTAATCGGTTTGGTAGAGGAAAAGATTGTGTGGAGATTATGTGTTATACGTGTTGAACCGACGACTGCTGGGGGGGGGGGGGGGGGGGGGGGGGGGTGACTAGCTTCAGGCGGTGCTCATGTGAAAAAAAACGTTCCAGCCAGGGGGTTGGAGTGAGAACCCATGCTTTCACTACAGTCCTGCGTTTCTTGCCACGCATGACTCGCGCGACATGACGCGCGTCTTCAGAGGAGGCTGAGGAGGAGGCGGGAGGGAGCAGATGCCTTCCACGCGCTCCATCTCACAAGTTCACACACTCGCACACGCGTGCATCTCTCAGTGGCTCAGCAGTGAGGGCGACAGCAAACGACAAACGGTGCCTATGGATTTTTTTTCTCCCTCCCCCACGGCCAAATCACCCCCCCCCCCCCCCCCCCCCCCCCGAGGTGGGAAGTGACCTGCAAGAGGATGAGGAAGGGGGGGAGGAGGTGGAGGAGGAGTAGTAGGAGAGACTGACCCCGTTCTGGAGCTCCTCCTAGAGATTGCGACGGCGCTGACACTGCTTGAGCGGTTATTACTTTTTTTTTATTTTTTTTTTTTACATTTAAACGGTATTATCCCGTGCACATGAAGTCAACGAGGGGGGTTAGCGCTCGGTCAGTGATTGCAGATTAAATGCGTCAGTTTTCCGGGTTCAGTCAAAGTGCCAAACAAGTAAATAGAAGATAGGAATACATAACGCCAAACAAATAGTCAAATAGAAACCGCTCCTTATTTGCATGCATAGACCTCTTTGAGTGGCCACTGGTTAGAAAAGCGCTGTATAAAAAAAACGCAGTCCGTCCATCCATCCATCCTGTCTCACTCCGCCGCTAAAGTCTGACCATTTTACACTTCCAGAAGTTCGGGGTTTGATTCCGACACGGCATAAATAACAGACTTTTACCATCACCAAACTAAAGTAGTGAGTACAATATTCAACACAAAGTCGAGGGAGAACCCCAGAAGGAACAGACGCCGACGTCTTGGTTCCACCAGCCTCCATCCCCGCCCCCTGTGGTTTTGCCGTGACAACAGGGCGACAGCTCGCCTTCTGATGCTGTCAGGTGCCCCGCTGGCGCCCGTCTGCCCCCCCCCCCACCCCGCTCCACTGCCAGCTCTCTAGCTCCCTACAGCGTGCGCTACAGCGCGGCACTTTCCCCACCGTCGTTAATCACGGATCTTATTTGTCATGAAGCGTCCAGCTGCACCACAGGGGGGGGGGGGGGCGGGGTATTACAGTAGTGTACAGTAGTTCATCTGTTTATCTCGTTAACTAGTGACTCGCGTGGTTGAAAGGGCATATTTTTTAATGGGGGCTGGCGGTGTTGTTGCAACTGCCCATGCGTGACTCGACGAGCTACGATGCGTTTCAGCTGCGTTCTTCCGCTTCTTCGTCCGCCTGTGCCTGGTGCGGCTCGGCTAATTAGCGCCCCCCGCCCCCCTCGCCCCCGCCCGCAGGCGCGGTAATAACTGGGCGATTAGGCATGCACGCTAGTAAATTAGCATCAAGTGTTGAAGCTAGGCTAGCCTTGTTGCAGCCGAGCGACAGCGCAACGAGTGCATTTCAGCGAGACGGCGCGGCCAAACCGCTCCGTCGTATCAATCCCGGCCCACCCACAGCTGTTAGCGGCGTTAGCGGCGTTAGCTTTCTTACCGCTGCCCGCAAACTGCTGTCTCCATGCTAACGTACAGCCCGGATACGTCCTACCCAGAATGCATTTTCTCTCGAATTTCGTTATAAAAGTGGATCGATGGAACCGGCAGTTTAGTTCCGTTGAGATACGTAATTCATGAATGAATTACAAAGGAGTAAAGCTGGACTCAACCAAAGAAAATCTTTTACCACAGAAATATATATTGATATATATTTTATATTTTATTTTTAGATTTTTATTGGACCTGGTTCGTAATTCATTTATATATTTTGAAAATTTGAATGTAATAATTATCAACCTTAATTTTGGGGGCCCCCCCCAGGTACTTGGGGCCCTACGCGCTCTGCGTACTCTGCGTATGGGGAGCGACGGCACTGAAGACACCTAACCCCTAACTGCTCCCGACGAGCCGGCTGTCGCCTTGCGTGGTTGACATCGCCGTCGGTGAATGTGTGAATGTGTGCATGAACGGGTGAACGTTGGACAATATCGTGAAGCTCTTTGAGTGGCCACTGGTTAGAAAAGCGCTGTATAAAAAAACGCAGTCCGTCCATCCATCCATCCTGTCTCACTCCGCCGCTAAAGTCTGACCATTTTACACTTCCAGAAGTTCGGGGTTTGATTCCAACACGGGCCACGTTTCAATGCCCTTTACATTAGCGTACGACCGTTTGAGGAAAGCCCTCAACCAAACCGACCCACCTTTAAAGATAAGACTTTATTAATCCCGGGAGCGAAATCAAAAGCGAGAAAGATGGCGGCGACCTGTAGAGAAGCGGTGATTGATTAATAACTGCCCTGTGAATAAGTGCCGGCCAGACTGTTTAAACACAGCGCTAGGCTACCACTAAAACCAACACAGAGGCGTTGGGGCGTCCGCGGGCTTCCGGAAGCACATCTGTAGATGATGGATGGCTGCCAGGCAAACGGAACGCCGTAGAAAGAGTGCAGCGAGTGTGCGGACGGGCCGTGTATTAGCTTTCTCCCCGCGTACGCACACACACCCACGCTGAATATAGATCAACGCTGGCTCATTTTAATCTGCTGCCCTTGGCTCCTTATGCTGCTAATTAGCATCTCGATCGGCCAATTTGAGGACTCTCTCTCTCTCTCTCTCTCTCTCTCGCTCGCTCGCTGTCTCCCTGTCCCCCTTTCTCTCTCTCACCTGCTCTCTGTGCACTTATGGCAGCATTAGTCGTTTAGCGCGTGCGTGTGTGTGTGTGTATGTGTGTGCCGGTAAGGTGTGTGCGTCTGTGTTTGTGTGTATGTGTGTGCGCCTGTGTCTGTATGTAGTGTGTGTGTGTGTGTGTTTGTGTGTGTGTGTGTGTAATGTTAAGAAAATGCAGATTTTGCACATCAGCCATTGGTCTGCTGTCTCCAGTGTTGCGCTTTATGTTGAAATAAATACGTGCACTGTGGTGTATATTTATATACATGACAAAGTGAGTCATCCATGCTGCTGTCTCTCGCTCTCTCTTGCTCTGTTTGTGTGACTCTGTGTGTGTGTGTGTGTGTGTGTGTGTGTGTGTGTGTGTGTGTGTGTGTGTGTGTGTGTGTGTGTGTGTGTGTGTGTGTGTGTGTGTGTGTCTATATTAGAAATCTGCAGCCAATGTTTAATGTAATTCTGCCCATATGGATGAGCCTGACATCTCCAGAACAATTCGCAAATGCGTATTAGCCTGGAACATCTCGGTTCATTTTTTCGATTTCCAAGGGCCGTTATAAACATGTGCAGAATGCCTCTGGGCGCCATTGGACAGCCCTACAGCCAATCAGAGCAAAGGGAACGTGGGGGCAGCCATCTTGGTTGGCGCATTGTCTGTACAGTGATCGTGTTAACCCCGCCCCATATCAGATAAACGGTTGTGATTGGCCAGATCCGGAATCTGGAACGTCGGCTGGAAGTCTATCTGAACGGGAGGGAAGCCAGGCGCATTAGCCGGAGCAAATAAAACATGAGCTCGCAGATTAGTCTGGTTTAAATATGGACAACAATCGCTAAGAAGTGATCCAGCTCCTTGTTCAATGCCGCAGAGAATGCAGGCTTTCCAACGGACACAGACAGACAGACAGACACAAGTGCACTCTGAAGTGTACACTGAGTAGTCTCAGTAGTTCTCAGTTGGAGAAGTGGAAACGCATAAAAGCGCTGACATCTCAATCTTCTTCAGGTTGTAATGCCCACCTCATCGGTGGTTGCGGTGAGCTTTCTTTGGGGGGGGCGGGGTCTCCTCCCTTGATTGACAGGAGAGTTTCCTCCTGGTCCCTGAAACAAAGAGAGCTGGCCGCTGCAGGTGCCGTCCCGGGCCGCGGTGATGAGTGCTCCCTCCCCCCATCAGCTCGATCGATGAGGAGGCAGGCGCCCAGACAGCCAGCGTCTCCCCCGTCCTGGCCTCTCCTCCCTTCCCTCCCTCTCCTCTCCTCCCCTCCCTCTCCTCCCCTCCCTGTCCTCATCTCCCCTCCCTCCCTCTCCTCCCCTCCCCTCCCCTCCCTCCTTTCCTCACCCCTCCCTGTCCTCATCTCCCCTCCCCTCCCTGTCCTCCCCTCTCCTCCCCTCCCCTCCCCTCCCCTCCCCTCCCCTCCCCTCCCTCCTCTCCTCACCCCTCCCTGTCCTCTGCTGCTGGGTGTCTTGGGTGCGCAGGGCAGTCCATCACCTCCGGTGTCTCTACACAGCGGAGGGGCCCCAGTCGCCAGGGCCCCTGGGTCCCCCGGAGCGGCGCTGTGTAAATCCTGCAGGTGCAGCGGTGGTGGGTGGTGCTGGGGGTGGTGGTGTTTTACCGGAGCGGAGGGGGGCGGTGGTTAAGCGGTGTGTTCTATCACCGCACACGTGCTCCGCCGCTGCTCAGGCCCTCCCACCGGTCTGCGGTGTCGCGCAGGCATGTAGTGCGCACACACACATGTACGCACACACACACACACACACACATACTGTACGTACGCGCATGCACACACATGTGCACGCACACGCACACATGCACGCGCACACACATGCGCACGCACATGCACACATGTACGTGCACATGCATGCATGCACGCACGCGTGTGTGTACACACACACACACACACACACGCGCACACATGCACACACACACACGCCTATCTAATTGCATTGCACCAAGTGAAATGTGGAATCAAGGTCGTGGGGTAAGGTCAAAGACACACAATGGAATGAGAATTGACTTTATCCCCCACATGGTCAGCTAATTCACACGGCCATATCACTCAACAAAGTGTTCAAATTCAAATTCAATTTTCAATCCCCCCCCCTTATTTACATAGAGACTAAAACATGCTAAAATGGTAGCTTGCTGCCGGGATTTGTCGCGAAACCAATTAAACGCTGCAGGGATCAGAGCTCTGCAAGCCAACGGCGGTAAATGCTTAGATATAGAAAACAAGTTATCTCTCCTTCCTCATTATGATCTGTTTCACTTGGAAAATAGTCTCCAAAACAGAAGCGGCGTTTGAAACGCTCCATTGAGACCACGACTACACAAGGAGCCATTCACCTCTTCTACAAATAGGAGCGTACGAGTTGGCTCAGACCGGTTGGAACGAGCTTGTCACAATAGGGTCTTAAGACCTAAGCAAACGCACACAGAGTCTAGTCACATTCTGTATAATCGTTGGGAAATGTCTTATCTGTCTCTGGCTCCATCAGCCCAGTTTGAGCAGATTAGTGTCTTGACTGAAACACCAACACACACCATCTTCTCACCGCTTTATCAGAAACCGGGTTAATCCTCTACCATTGTGCATCGTCATGGTGACACGTTTACCTCGGCTGCAACCCATCCGTCTTTCTGCAGCTGTTTCCGCGCGGTAAGGAGGTACAGTGAATGAGCAGAAGGAAGTAGCATGTAGAAACGTGGTTGGGAATGCGTGCAGCTCTCAGTCTCTCAGTCTCTCTCGCACAGATGGCCCAATGATATTGCTTTCTTCGCCCGCTGATGACCACGGAAGAAGAGGCGTCCGGCATATTCTGCGCAGCTGTTGCCTCGATTCAGATCAACACAGAAGAGGAGTTGACCTTTGACTCGATGATTAGACAAACAAACGCATAATGGGATATTTTTCTGGGATCTATTCCGGTTGACATAAATAGCGCCGCTCTGATTAAATGATGTGTGCAATCAGGACAAACTAATTACGTGCAGACAGGATGGAGCTCAGCTAGGTGTGATGTAGGTGTGTGTGTGTGTGTGTGTTAATGAGTCTGTGTGTATATATGTGTGTGTGTGTGTGTGAGTGTATGTTTCTACGTGTGTGTGTGTGTGTGTGTGTGTGTTAATGAGTCTGCTTGTGTGTGTGTGATTGTGATAATGAGTGCGTGTGTGCATGCTTGTGTGTGTATATGAGTGTATTAGTCTGCGTGTGTGTGTGTGTGTGTGTGTGTGTGTGTGTGTGTGTGTGTGTGTGTGTGTGTGTGCTGTGTGTGTGTGTGTGTGTGGGTGTCAGTATGTCCGTGAGGGGCGGGGCATCTCTGATCATCAGTGACTAATGATATTCCTATTTTGCCATCAGGGTGATTTGTGAGCCTGTTGCTGGGATGCTGCTGTTGTCATGGCGTTGGTCTCTCCTCCCGCTATTGTTTCTCACGCTGTGGAACACTGCTAATCACTGGCTCACCTCTGTTCCTCTCTGCATGCTAGAATGCGCGCGCGCGTGTGTGTGTGTGTGTGTGTGTGTGTGTGTGTGTGTGTGTGTGTGTGTGTGTGTGTGTGTGTGTGTGCATGCGCGAGTATGTGGGTTTGGTGGTGTATGTGCAGGTGTGTGTGTGTGTGTGTGGGGGGGAGGGAGAGTGTTTGTATGTGTGTGTGTGTGTGTGTGGCTTGGCTTGTGTGAGTGTGTGTGTATGAGTGAACGTGTGCGTGTGTAGGCGAGGGATTGTGTGTGAGTGGGGTCGATAGTGTATGTGTAGGTGTGAGTGTGAGTGTGTGTGTGTGTGTGTGTGTGTGTGTGCGTGCGGTGGAGATTACAACCGTCTAGACAGGCTGCTAACAGGGGTGATGGATGGATGAAGGGGTGATGGATGGATGGAGGGGTGACGGATGGATGAAGGGGTGATGGATGAGGGGTGAGGGAAGGAGGGAGCGAGGAGCGATGTGATGGAGGGCGAGGGCGGGACGTCCTGGGAATGACCCCCCCCACCCCCCTCCCCCCCTGGAGGGTCAGCGTTTACGACCCCCCCAGTTAATCCACACAGTAACTCACCCCCCAGTGAGCCTCTCTTACTCTCCTTCCTCCGTCCTATGAAGCTGACCTATCACTGCCACACACACACGCACACGCACACACGCACACGCACACGCACACGCACACTATGAAGCAGTACTCTCTTACATTAGAGAACAGCCAAATGTTATGGTGTCTCTTTAAGTGTCCCGCCCACTTCGGAGTATCTGAAAACGAGGTACTTGGAAAAAGTGTGTGAAAATGAAGGGCACCAACAATAGCTGCTAGTGTCTTCGATGGATTAACTGACCTTTGCTTGTTTGGAGATTGTGTCCATGGGCGGTCTGATACTATCAAGGTAATGAATGAAGGTTCATGCTCCTTTTGGATGCTATCAGGTATGCGCTTGTTTGTTTGTGTACGTTCTGGTGGTGTAATTTGGGTCCGTATTTGCGTCATACATAACCCCACATCCCCACAGTGCCTCAAACTGAACAAAAACCACATTCTCACACACACCTTAAGTTAACACTATCTGCAGTAGCGTACACACACACACACACACACACACACACAGCGCACAGAATGTATGTTCGACTGGTGTCTTGGTGGTTGGCAAAACTCAATCACTGGCAACCCCACCCTCTCCAAAGACATCATCACCACCCCCACCGTTGTCAGAACACCACCACCACCACCACCAGCATCCTCCACCAAAACATCAGAATGGCTGCGGAAACTAGACAGCACCCTTCCCCCCTTACCGTAATAGCAGCACAGCTTATAGGATCACATAAACGCTAACCTTTTGATGTGACGTCTGTATCCTACGTGCTATTTCTATCTCTCCTCTTATTTTGATAATATTTATCTTTGCGCTCCCACTTTGCGTGTGTATTAATAGCTCCGGCGTTTAAGTAGGCCTTTTTGGTTTTCAAACAGGCTTTTACGGAGTTCAGGCTCTTGAAATAGCCCGGTGGTGCCGACCTCATCGTATCTGAACAAACACAGACTTTCTCACACGACTCTGACTCTCCATCCCCTCTCTCCTCGGCTCGCATCCCTCTCAGAGTCGTTGGGCTCCAACGAAGTTTTGACAGTTGGTGTCCTTACATCTGGAAAATACAAGTTTGACACGACGTGTGAATCCCATCTGAGTCACGACGTGCTTCACGCAGAGTGCTATTCGTCACCGAGCCGTCACCGGCCTGCTCGCAGCTGCTCTGCTCATCTCTCTCCGGGCTAACCTATGACTGCGCTAACCTTTGATAAGATGGTTACCCCTAGCATAAACCAACCTGCGACCATGCTAACCTATACGATTGTTGTCCCTAGCTTAAAGTAACCTACGATAAGATAGTTGTCCCTAGCGTAAACCAACCTATGACTGTGCTAACCAATGATGAGATAGTCACCCCTAGAAAAAACAAACCTAAACCTTAAATCTTTCTATCAGCCTTGGGGCGGATGTGTGGGAGAGGGGAGACGTCAGTCGTATTTATAGATTTATACGTACGAGTTGTATTTATAGATGTGCAGGCTACGCGTGTGTTGTATTTATAGATGTCAACCCTCAGTGGTGTGGAGTGATTTATATAGACACTATTATCGTGGGTGGATGACTTATCAATACGTCTTTTTATCACGATCAATACCCCTCTATATCGACTGCTATATAAATCCCATGTTAAAGGATGTAGCTGGAGTCCATAATATTAACCTACTGTGTATGGCGAGAGAATCCGTGAAGCTTAATAACATACCCTTTGACATATTTATTCTTATGATGACCATGATGATGACTTAAGTTAATAAGAAGAATATTTGTATATTTTTCTGATACTTTAGGATTCAAAACATTCAAAACCACTTAAAGCATTTAAAAAAACATGGGGTCAGACCACGGTGAAAAGGCACATGAAGGTGAGTTGTTTTATCGTCAGTTTGCAGAGTACCGCTGACTATAATAATAATAATAATAAACAACAATAAGGACAAGGGCAACTTCTACGAAACGACGGTTCAAAACAAACATGGAACTGGAAACAACCCATCAACAAAAGCCTTTGTGTGATTCCCAGAAGACACTTGGTTGAGGTTTAGGAGCTGGTGCGGTATTGACTGTGCTTTCATTATTCCCAGCCAGTCACTTGGACAGAAGCCAAATGACTAAATGCAAATGAATTGCAGCAGACCAGATATGGGAAATTTAAAACCACTTATTCTTCCTGCTAAACC
>NW_028178383.1:5000-16695 GCF_964030765.1 Micromesistius poutassou | reverse complement strand
CCAAACTCTGAACGACCTCAGATGAACCAGCTCAGATGAACCAGCTCAGATGAACCAGCTCAGATGAACCAGCTCAGATGAACCAGCTCAGATGAACCAGCTCAGATGAACCAGCTCAGATGAACCAGCTCAGATGAACCAGCTCAGATGAACCAGCTCAGCTCGGCCCTCACTGGTTCTCCTTAAGCACGTCAGGGGGGGGCTTTGACACATTAAACAATAATAATATTGTTTATCCTCTACCATAATACGTTAGTCATGGTATTTAAACATTTAAATATTGTACTGTCTGTCTGTCTGTCTGTCTGTCTGTCTGTCTGGCTGGCTCTCTGTCTCCCTTAGCTTAGTCGTTTCTTCATCATCACCATCGTCATCATCACGGGCGGCCGTGGCTGCAGCGGTGGAGCAACAGGAAGGTTGCTGGTTTGATCCCCAGCTACTCTGAGCTCCTCCTGCGTGTTGAGGTGTCCATGAGCAAGGCTCCTCACCCCGTCTGCCCCCGACCAGCCGGCCGTCGCACGTCTGACAGCGCCGCCGCCGCTGTTAGTGAGGTGATCTTATGAAGCGCTTCCACAGGTCGGAGACAGCGTTATATAAATGCGGGTCTATTTACCATCGTCGCCATCATCATCATCATCATCATCATCACCACCGCCACCGCTCGGGGCCTAATGACAGGTCAAGCATTCAAACTTAAAGAGGAATGTGTGTGTGGGTGTGTGTGTGTGTTCCTTGAAGCGTGGCTGTGAAATGAGTTTGGAGTCACAATCATCCTCGCCTGTTCTGCCTTCGTATCGGATTAACCCCGGGGCTGAGTGACGGCGCCCCGCCGCCCGTCTGTGTGTCTGTCCACGGGGTGGTGGGGAGTTTGTTGCTTTAAAAATGGAAAGAGGCGATCTTTGTTCTTAAATGTGTGTGTGGATGTGCGCAAGCATGTGTCTGTGCGTGTGTGTGTGTGTGTGTGTGTGTGCGTGCACCAAGGGGCAGTTGGGAAATCATTTCTAAGCAGATAAGTCGCTCTAAATTGAGGTCAGAGAGTGAAAAACACATCTTGACCCTCCAAACTCCTTTTGTAAAATATTATAAACCTTTTATGTAAACACACACACTCCAGATGTTAGTGTGTGTGTGTGTGTGTCTATCTGTCTATGTGTGTGTTAGAGAAATGAGATCCAAAGCAATTGAATGCTTTAAGAAATGACTCACACACTTCTTTATTTCTCTCTTTCTGTATTGATTAACTTTTTAACGTTTTATTGGCGTCTGCATTCCCAAATAATTGACAATGAAATATTAAGATGGTGTTGTGTTTAATCCCAGACACTAGCGCACACGCTTCCTACAACTACGACTCAGGTGTGTCAGGTGCTGTGTGTCATGTGACCTAACAGGAAGCAGGAGTCACGTGACGTAACCGGACGTAGGAAGCCGACCATATGTAAGTCATGTCATATTTTTCATGTCATAGTTTGTGTGTGCACACACACACACACACACATAAACGCGCACACACTTGACTGTAACACTGACTTGATTCAACCAGTTCAAACTTTATCAGCTTTAACAGCTCAGCTATTCTGTATTTTATCTCAAATGTCAAATTGTATCACTTTAGCTATTTGTTTAACTCTTCACTTTATTTGTTACCATTTTACGTTTGTTTTTTTGTTTACTCCATTTAGACTTTTGAACTCAACCTCACTTTGCATTACAGCACTCGCCGCATTTTCTAGTTGGACTTTATTATTTGTCACCCACAGAAGACAATTCACGTTGCGTGTACCCCCATCCTCAAATATTTGAAAGCAGTGATTGGAAGATGATATCCAAACTGATAATTTACCACCACACATTTGTGTGTTTTCCTTGAAAAAAGATATCCCAATGTAGAACAATCTACAATCTAGTTTTGATACTTTTGCAAAATTGTTTTAGTTTCTCTGTCAGTTTGTGACGATGTGCTAACACAAGAACAAGAGGAAAGACATAAAATCGCAGACTTTCTCTTCAAGTCGTGAGAAATCTCGGTATCTAAATTGACTGCGATCTAAATTTTAACAGCCATATAAAAGCTATCACTAAATCAGCATTTTACCACCTAAGGAATATTGCTAAACTGAGGGACTTTATGTCTAAAGATGATCTGGAGATACTCATTCATGTCGTTATCTCCAGTAGGCTTGACTACTGCAATGGCCTCTTTTACAGGCCTCACTAAAAAATCCATAAAGCTTCAATTCTTCAATTCAGACTTCAATTGATGCAAAATGCAGCAGCCAGAATTCTCACCAAAACACAAAGAACCGACCATATTACCCCAATACTGCTGAGCTGGTTTTCAAACCTTTAAATGGGACAGGACCTGACTATGTATCTGATCAATGAGATCACAGGAACAACATCTGCTGCTAAAAACAGCTGTCAGATCAAAACAAGGCGAAGCTGCTTTTAGCTTCATGCTGTGCGTCTGTGGAATTCACTTCCTGAACACATAACAAAGTGGCCGTACTGTTCCCAGTTTTAAAACTAGATTCAAGACTGAAATGTTTTTAATTGCCTTTTGCTAACTGCTGACTCACACTATGATTATTTATGCCTACGCTTGCCTTTTTTGATTGTATTTTTTATTTTATGCTTTTATTATTGTTATTATCATATATTTTGTTGAGCACATTGAGTTGCACTTGTGTATGAAATGGGCTATATAAACTTGCCTTACCTTACCTTACCTTACCTTACCTTACCTTACGTCCTCCATGCTGCTGACATCTCATCAATTCAGAAAAACAGAGCAATTTATTTTTTTATCCATTAAGCTCTTCTCTGAGTTCTGAGAAAATGAGATAAATGAACGGGGGGGCGGGGGGGGTTGGGGGGGGGGGACTCGGAGCGCTGAGTGTGTGTTGAGAGAACGGCGGCGTTGTCCTCAGCCTACATGATGACGCACGGCGGCGGCGCGGGCCTCCAGAGCCTCAGGTAGATGACACTCGGACGCGGTCACGCTCCGGTGCCCGCCGTGTGCCCGTCACAACCACTCAGCCTCCAGGAGACACGTGAGAACATCACAGCGGCTGCTTTATAGGAAACACTCCGCAGTCCGCTGTGGCAGGAGGCTGAGCTGAATCAGAAGGATGAAAGTAGGAGAAATCCAATGAATCCGCTCGTTGGACGTCTGTCCGTCCTCCGGTCCCGGTCTGCTCTCTCGATGCTCCTGGAGTTAACGTTGAAGTGGTTTTCATTTTCTGTATGAGTCAGATGAATCAGTCAATATGAGTCATCCATATTGTACTGTGAATATCTGCACCTCTGCATCTTTTTATCTAAATTGGTGAATATTGGAAAAGTTACATTTTACATCTTGTTTTGAAATAGTACAAGCAGTGTTTCAGCTCCTAATGGTTTAACCCATTTGTTTGGTACGCCCCGCCTGGCTGCCCGGTTGTGCAGTGCGGGCGTCGTCCCGTGCTTTAGCCCAGCCTGTTGTGTTATTGTTGATGTCAGTTATTTCTACATGCTTTATTTTGACCACATGTTTCAAGCTAACACCAGTTCTGAGTGGTTTCTTCTCCACATAATGGAGAAGGTTTGTAGAGTTTGTAGATAAGTTAAACACTACAACATGGCCTCTTTGCCATTTCCACCCAGGCCAAGACAGACCAAAGGTTTATCTGGCTAAATTAAAACCTGTAGGCATGTTTTTATTATTATTATTACCATTCAGTCCACTTCTAATATAAACTGAATCCTCTCCTGTGTTCGAGAGGTGCTTCATAAACCAACTCCAGAACGCAAGCTTGTTTACCTTGTTTACCTTGTTTACCTTGTGTCTCTGTCGGAATAAACCACGTGTTGAACGTTTACCACGAGTCATATCTAGCCCGAGACGTTTATGCGTCCACATTTTACAGATGAGATGCAGCACACATTGAAGAAAACTAGACGAGATACACAAATCCATCCACTCTGAGTGTATGGATGTCATTTTACAAAGAAGGCTACAGGTAAATATTATTTGTGGGTCGCGGTTCACACAACGTTGCCTATATTCAAGTCTGATTTAAACTCGCACGTCCACATTCTACAGAATAGCAGTGGGGCAAATTGGACAGAAATCCACCAACAGAAATAAGCAACCAAAGAGCCATGCCATCCACAAATGTGTAAATGTGAATATAATTTTACTAGTAGACAAGTAAAAAAAAAGTGTGTTTTATTGATTGTGAAATATTGCTGTTGAATATAATTGAACATAGCTCAAGCTTATATTTATTTTTGATTTATTTTCTTTTACATTCTTCTTTGCATCATTTTAGAACTCGAGTCATTGGCCATTCTTTTGTCCATCTTTCACTTTCCATGTTGGAATGATTCAATTAAACATCAGTTGGAATCTTCTGTTATGTTATCAAGATCAGCTGAACCACCGTCTCTGGAACACAGACAATAATGTAGTACTATAAGTACTACATTATATATTATACTAAGTACTACATTATGTATTATACTAAGTACTACATTATCTATTATACTACTTATAATATAATACTCAGTAACAATATACTAACAATACTAATATAATGCTCATAATACTCAGTGATAATATAATGCTCATAATATGCAGTGATAATATAATGCTCATAATACTCAGTACTAATATTATAATATTCAGTAATAATACAGTTATCCTGGAGCAGCACCAGAGGGAGGAGGAGAGGATGAAAGTAGGAAAGACAAGTTAATGATGAAAGGCTTTGAAGCAGAGAGAGCCGTAACTGTGGGTCTGTGTTCGGCGGAGAGAGGGAGGGAGGAACAGACGCCTAAGGGGGGTCTGGGGGCTTCTGTGTTTTGGTTGGAGGGGGGGCGTGGGGAGGGGGCGTGGGGAGGGGGCGGGGGGGCGGGGGGTTGGCTGTCTGCTCCCAGCGTTCAAACATTCAACCCCCCTGCGGCGTTAATTAACCTTAACTTCTAACAAACTACATAAGCCAGCAGGAAACACCACGAACTAAAGCAGCTAGACCCGGCTGTGGGGCCGCAGCCACGCGGGAAACGGCAGAGAACCTCATCCTCATCCTCATCCTCAAAACCGATGATCCAGGGTTGGGCGGCGGGGGCAGCAGCTCCAGCAGAAAAGCTTTTGATGGATTTGTTTTGCCAGTTGATCCCCGTCACCTCTCCCTCTCCCTCTCTCCCTCTCCCTCTCCCTCTCCCTGCTCTGGTCTGTCAGAGGCCACCAGGTGCTCCTAAAGGATGTCCTCCTCTACGACAGCTCAAGGCCAATTTACACCAGAGCCGTTTTAGACGCGTTTTTTAGCCGGCCGTCAGACGTCTGCCTTCAGCCAGAGACAGAATCCATTCAGACCGGTGCACTGATTCACACCGGCTGCAGCGTTCTGCGCCCGTCTCACGGCCGACCAAAGCTTAACTTTATGCTTCACTTCCTATTCTCAAGCGTTTCCGAAGCGTCTGGGTTATGACGTGTGGGCCTGTTATCTGATGAATCTTGAAACTATTGTGAAATAAACGGCGGCGGTGTGAATTGATACGCCTACGTCACGCTCACGTCTCTCTCTCGCCTGCGGTTCCCAGTCAGAGTAACCAAGTGTCCATGAGGCTCCTAGGATAGATTGATTATATTTATTTATTTGAGTAGTCTGTAAAACTATAGGTGATAGTTGACGAGTAAGGCAGTGTTGATGCTAAAACATTTACATCAGCGACTGTAGCAACATGGTTGGATGTGTGAACGCGGACCCACTCCAGATTTAAAAGGCTCAAGTAACAAAGAAACAATGATAATTATTTCCATGGGATTATACACACATTTAAATATACTTATTGATATTATATTCATATATAATCAGTCCTTGCTTAGATGCACCTCAATTGTACACACAGCACATTGAAAGCATTATTCTTATACACTGAAGTATAGGCGTTATTTAACTCGATAAACGTGTGTAAATGTTTTTCTTAGACTTAGGCAGACCGGTCTGTGTGTTTTGGGTTATATATATATATATATATATATATATATATATATATATATATATATATATATATATATAGGTATGATAAGCTCTTCTCTCTGTCTGTTGGGTGACAGGAGCAGACAATGTAGCATGTATAGATGCACACACACACACACACACACACACACACACACACACACACACACACACACACACACACACTCTCTTATTTAATGAGTATCTGATAACATCTTGGCTTCAAAAAAGGAATCTTGGTTTTGTTATAATATAAGGTGTGTGTGCGTGCACTGGTGCGTGCATAATACATTTAAAAGCAATAACTCTTTCTCTCTCATTGATCAGATATCGATCAGGTTGTTGACAGACTGGCAGGTGGCGAACGTGGACATCCTGGGGAGGAAGAGCACACACACACACACACATGTACCCACACACACACACACACACACACACACACACACACACACACACACACATGTACCCACACACACACACACACACACACACACATGTACACACACACGCACACACACACACACACCCACACACACACACACACACACATGCTAGCTTCATGACTCGTATCACCTCTAGTTCTATCAGAGATCTCTCAGCTGGTAGACTGAACCGTTCCTTTGATGTACTTCAGTTTGTCCGCTCCGCTCCTTCAGGCCGCTCCCTGCTCTAGGACTTAAAGCGTGACGTCTCTTGAGCTGAAATAATGTCATCGGTGCTGAAGCTGACGCAGCGCCGGGGGGGGGCGCTGGACGGCCAGCGACCCGGAGCCTCGGGGCGGCCGCCGGCGAGGCCTTGGAGACCGGTCGGCGCCGCTCCGACGGGGGGGGAGGAGTGAGCCGTTCTCCCGCTCCGCGGGGGGAGAGAGCCCACCTCGCCGCACAGGTCACGGAGCTTGGCAGAGAGCCAGGCCTTTTTTTTTTTTTCTTCCTGTTGAGGAACACGAAGGTCGTCTGCCTCCCTGTGTTTACAGCGGCTCATACACGCCGACGCGGAGGACAGGAGACGACGCGTTGAGCCGGTCGGGGTGCAGCTGAGGGAGCCCACGCTTGATTGTTTAGAAGAGAAAAAGAAATCGTCAACAAATGAGACGAGATAGGCCAGACATGGAGGGATCAATAGCTCGCTCCAAGTGTCTGGAACGTGTCATATACTCCCCACACCTCAGGAACCCATTAAGAGCTGTTGATTGACTCTAGAAAACTGTCTAAGAAAGGCCCCGAAAAAACAATCCCAGCCTTAAATGAGACACCAGTTTGTGCGCGAGAGACTGATTTAGTGGCAGGCGTTTGTCGTCGCCTTGTGAAACAGCTCGGTGATTTCTTGATGGCACAAGAAAGCTGCAAGCGTTTGGTGTCCGTGCCGTCTGAGTCCCGGCCAGGAGAGCTCTGATGGAGCCAGGTCGCGTTTAGATTTTTGTCTGAGACTCAAAACAGTGCGCTATGAAAGCACACACTATGTGAATATTGATAGGCAAAGGAGCCTCTTAAAAAGTGGTGCAAAATGATGAATAGTGGGACCAGGCAGAATCATAGGGTTTTAATGTTGATGATGTTTTAATGACTCCGTTTGTCATATATATATATATATATACATTAATGAAGCAACAATTGGGACATTTCCAAGCGCTTTAGACGGTTCATGAACGTTGTTAGGGGTAGATGGAAACATATTCTGGGTGGCGATCTCCAAAGAGTATCAGGTTTAACCTTTGGCATTCAAGCTGTGGGCGTGACGGACCTGTAGAGTCCGGCCTGGACCACGTGGCCTCCTGTCACAGTTTGACCGTTTCAGAGAAGGAGCCTCACACACATTATATGAAATGCCAACTGATGAGGACCAGGTCTCCCCCGGACCGGTCCAGCCAGACCGCTGTTAAGTACATCGCTGCCTTTGCGGAGAAGGATTTGCGTTAATCGTAACACTTTGGGACATACTCTGCCAACCTTATTCCTCAGCGCCCTGATGCTACGGTGAACTCACGTTCAGACCTTCTGACAGCCTGGGGTCATTATCTTTTAACATTACATTTATCTCCCCACACTCCACCATCCTTCAACCCCCCGTCTCTGAAGACCACGGCAAGATTTGAATCGGGTTGAAGTCCGGATTCCTCAGAGGAGGAGGGATAGCGGCAGCAGGGGGGGCGGAACGGTACTACTGCGTCACGTTGGGTGGAGGAAACTCCGGGGCCCCTGGAGGCTGGGGTCGGAGTCAGGGTGGGAGGTGACGCACGACTGACTGACTGGTGCTCTTTTCCCCGTTGTCTCGATCTGGGAGCGGATCGCTCTGACGGCTAATTGGATGTTTTGGGGAGCGTTGACGGCTGGATCCTGGTGATCGCTCCTGGTCGGACTCTGATGGGATGCCTGGATACGCTGCTTCGTTAGGACGAGTGGGTGGGGGGGGGGGGGGGGGGGGCCTTCTGCGCCGACGGCGGTAGAGCTAGCACGCTCCACTGACTCCAAGAGGAAACGGAGAAATGCTTTGGCTGTACAGCGCGTCCAGGATCTGGTATACGGGCGATATCACTGGACGGTTGACGGCTGTAAGGCCAGACGCCGGACGGCGGGGGGAACACTCGTCGCCTATCTCTGGGAAGACGGTCGGGTCTGATACTGCTGACGCAACATCAGCTTTGTCTCCCAGAAATCTTCCTCCCGGCGGCGTTATTTATTCATAGGGCCTCAACTAACTAGTGAGAGCGCCACCGCTGAATACCAAGTCCTTCAGAGAGAACCCTAGAGCATCTGAGGAATACAGTTACAACCTTTTTGATTTGACAAATTTAAGATTTAAAATGTATTTAATAAATATAGTGTTAGTATAGAACAACATCCCACCGGTGGCAAATTCAACCCCCGGTTACGTCAGTAAACGTCAACAACTACATTAGTTGAGTTTGGATGCCCTCAACGTCAGCGAGTATCCAATGAGTCAATCATGACTCCCGTTGTTGTGAGCATATAGCTTATAGGCTCCATCGTCATGTCAGAAGATCAGCAACATTATTTTCTACAAGTGAGCGCCACATTTATTACGTCATTGTTGTTTAGTGTCATCAGAGCAGCACCTAGTGGAGTTGTAGCCTTCGCTTTTTGTACCGCGCTGCACTGATATGCAATTCATCTACCAGTTTAAACGAAATACAGGAATTGGAATACGGACCTATAAAAATACAATAAACTGTGTCTGAGACGCATCAGCATGCAGTAGTAGTTTGGCTCGAGTCCTCAACAGCTTGACTTGTTATTTGTTTGTTCCTATATAAGCTTATTAAAAAGCGTAATCATGGTTTAGATTGACGCGCACCGCGGTTAGTTTGACGATATTCTCTTGCAAAACAAAAGAGCTTGTTGAAATAGGACGGATTTCTTATAGATTACCTTTCACACCATTAGAGCTCTGGAATTGATATTCAATGTTCTCTTCTCCTAACATGAAGGACATCATATGGTAATACGTGTAAAACATCGTCCAATGTGCAAGACAGACGAATGTGAAACAGACCGTCTCTCAGTGAGCTATCGAACTGAGGAAGAAAAAGAAAAAGGGAGAATATCAAACAGAATCCATCAACGCGGATATCCTGTGTTCCGTCTGTCAGAAAGCACCACAAATCTATTCAATGTCTCTTCAGCAGACCGCTCACATTCTGACTGTAGGCTATAATATAAACCGAAACAGGCTACAAAGTGTGTGTGTGTGTGTGTGTGTGTGTGTGTGTGTGTGTGTGTGTGTGTGTGTGTGTGTGTGTGTGTGTGTGTGTGTGTGTGTGTGTGTGTGTGTGTGTGTGTGTGTGTGTGTGTGTGCGTGTGTGTGTTGTGTCGTTGACTCAAGACCAGCGCGTCGTCAGTTAAAGACACACCGTCAACCAGGCAGCACGGCTGTAACGGAAAAGTAAATCCCAGCCATGCCGAGGCAAGCCGGGTCAGTAGAGTTCAGTAGAGTATAGTGGAATAAACAGGTGAGTATAGTGTGAGTATAGTAAACAGGTGTAGTGAGTATAGTGGAATAAACAGGTGAGTATAGTGTGAGTATAGTAAACAGATGTAGTGAGTATAGTGGTATAGACAGTGTAGTGAGTATAGTGGTATAAACACGTGAGTATAGTAAACAGATGTAGTGAGTATAGTGGTATATACAGATGTGAGTATAGTGTGAGTATAGTAAACAGATGTAATGAGTATAGTGGTACAAACACGTGAGTATAGTAAACAGATGTAGTGAGTATAGTGGTATAGACAGATGTAGTGAGTATAGTGGTATAAACACGTGAGTATAGTAAACAGATGTAGTGAGTATAGTGGTATAAACACGTGAGTATAGTAAACAGATGTAGTGAGTATAGTGGTACAAACACGTGAGTATAGTAAACAGATGTAGTGAGTATAGTAAACAGATGTAGTGAGTATAGTGGTATAAACAGATGTAGTGAGTATAGTGGTATAAACAGATGTAGTGAGTATAGTGGTATAAACAGATGTAGTGAGTATAGTGGTATAAACAGATGTAGTGAGTATAGTGGTATAAACAGATGTAGTGAGTATAGTGGTATAGACAGATGTAGTGAGTATAGTGGTATAAACAGATGTAGTGAGTATAGTGGTATAGACAGGTGTAGTGAGTATAGTGGTATAGACAGATGTAGTGAGTATAGTGGTATAAACAGATGTAGTGAGTATAGTGGTATAGACAGGTGTAGTGAGTATAGTGGTATAGACAGGTGTAGTGAGTATAGTGGTATAAACAGGTGAGTATAGTGGTATAAACACGTGAGTATAGTAAACAGATGTAGTGAGTATAGTGGTACAAACAGGGGATGCGTTCTGTGCATACGCTCGGTGACTCACTGTCCTGTCTGCTCCCTAACCTGGCCCAGCAGCCTGTCTGTGCTCCAACACCTGATTTACAGACGATGAGCCGCCTCTTACCCAGAGAGCGTCCCCCGATGGTCACCTGACCCGTATCGCTGGTGCTGCTCTCGCGGCGCCGCGGGCTGCTGTTGTTCGGGGGAGTCCTGGGGTTTGGGATTTTTTGGGGGAAGGTTATCCTTGCAGAACTAACGAGGGTCCAATTGCCAGTGGGCCCCGCTGTACGCCGTCTTAATGATGGTTCCCAGATCCCCTTACAGAGGGAGCAGTCTGGCCGGCAGGCCTCAGCGCAGCTGAGGAGGAGACGGACGTCCAGCGGTGGGTGGACTCCTCCCTCGTGTCGTTTCAAGGACTCGTTTCAGAGCTTTTTCTGATATTCTCTTGCTTCGGACCGTCGTCAGAGTCAGAGTCAGTGAAGCGGGACCCGTCTGTGTGTGGACAAATGTGACATCTGACTTTAAATGTCCTCTAGCTCAATGAGGGCGCTGTGTCTGTGTGGGGTTGAAGCTCCTGTTGGTCGCTGCAGGGGAGGGGGTCAAGGAGAGGGTGGGGGGGGGGGGGTGGAGGGGCGGTGGGGCGGTGGAGCGGTGGGGGGGCGGTGGGGCGGTGGTGGGGCGGTGGTGGGGCGGTGGAGGGGCGGTCCAAACACAATCAGAGGTCAACCACAGGCCTCTAGCAGGAAATGACATCACATTTCATCACGTCATAATGTCAAATATAGGAAGATATAAAACACAAAGACAGCTGAATCAACAAAGACATCATCACATAAAATACACAGAAACTAATGTTGGTGTTGCATCTGAAAGATGGACA
>NW_028178385.1:0-1000 GCF_964030765.1 Micromesistius poutassou | reverse complement strand
ATCTGCACGCCCCGCCGCCGCCGCCGCCGCCGCCGGGCTAACCCCACACTACGGTTACCTTAGCGGCGCGACCGAAGGACAAAGCAAATCACGTATCATCCGTGGTTCCGGTATACTGCTGCTGAGGAGCCCCCCCCACACGCTCACAGAAACAAGGTTATTGACTCGTGATGAACGTGTCCCGACGAGGAATAAAAGAAAGGCTTAATGTACGGGGCGTCCCTTAACACCCGACGGGCCTGTCAGGGAAAGACGGAGGGCGTGGGCGTCTTTTCGCGCCTGTCAGAAAATAAACACGCATTTGCATACTGACAGTTTACATCAGAGAGAGACACGCGGCCGACCGGATCCAGGGAGAATAATCCGTCTCCCCCCCCGCCCCCCCCCTCCGCCTGAACTCCGCCCCGGCTCGGCCGAGCACGGTGACCACAGAGTGCAACACGTTCATTTCCCCCCCCAGGCCCCTTGGCCTCGCTCCCAGGGCCGTGTTCCATCTCTAGGTCGGCTTCCCCCCTTAATAGAACCCTTAATCCGTGTATAGAATAATTCATCTGACTCCCGCTTTATTACGGCTACCAGACAGACAGCGAGAGGAGCTTGTGTCTGAGGGTGAACCACCACCATCCACACACACACACACACACACACACACACACACATTCCCACATACCCAATCACACACACACACACACACACTCAATCCCACACGCATACACACACACACATTGAAACACTCACACATACACTCAATCCTACACACACACACACGCACACACACACACACACACAAGACCCCTGTTTTTTTATAATAATAACAATATAATAATTTGTTATAATAACAAAAAAGAGGGGTTAAGACATTCGATTGGTTCTGCTGCTCGACTCCCAGCCCAGAAGTCCTGGGTTCAGACAGCTTAACCCCTAACCTACCCAGTAACGACTGGGTGAGTACGCCTCTGAAATACAAACCTCTGCAAGAGTCTTTGGGAAACGCCTCCGC
>NW_028178386.1:12500-13611 GCF_964030765.1 Micromesistius poutassou | reverse complement strand
CCGTGTTTCAAGACGGGTCGGGTGGGTAGCCGACATCGCCGCTGACCCCTTGCGCCAAGTGTACGTGAGCCGGTCCCCGCCCTGAACGACGCGACGCGGTTGAGAACGCACTGAGAACAGTCCGTCCCGGTTGACAGTCACGCCGGGGGCGAGGGGGCCCCGTCCCCCCCCCGTGAGGGGGGAGGAAGGCGCAGCGAGGTACTGCGTCCGCGGCCCCGGGAAGCGGCGAGGTCGGAGCGAGGAGGCGCTGTAAAGCCAGAGGCCGAAGCCGCCGGCCACCTTCGCCCCCGAACCCTTCCAAGCCGACCCAGAGCCGGTCGCGGCGCACCGCCGCGGAGGAAATGCGCCCGACGGGGGCCGGAGCCGACTCGGGCGGGGGTCGCCGACTAGACGATCCCCACGACACCGAGCCGCCGTACCGTAACCCGCCGGGTTGAGTCCCCCGGGCAGACTGCGCGGACCCCACCCGTTTACCTCTTAACGGTTTCACGCCCTGTTGAACTCTCTCTTCAAAGTTCTTTTCAACTTTCCCTTACGGTACTTGTCGACTATCGGTCTCGTGCCAGTATTTAGCCTTAGATGGAGTTTACCACCCACTTTGGGCTGCATTCCCAAGCAACCCGACTCCGGGAAGACTGCGCCCCGGCGCGACGGGGGCCGCTACCGGCCTCACACCGTCCACGGGTTGAGCCTCGATCAGAAGGACTCAGGCCCCCACGCCGACACCGGGAAAACAATCTTCCGTACGCCACATGTCCCGCGCCCGACTGGGCGGGCGGGGATTCGGCGCTGGGCTTTTCCCTCTTCGCTCGCCGCTACTAGGGGAATCCTGGTTAGTTTCTTTTCCTCCGCTTACTGATATGCTTAAGTTCAGCGGGTTGTCTCGTCTGATCTGAGGTCGTATTCAAGAGTGATTGTTGCGTGGCCTCGACCGCTTTGACACGGGAGGGCTCACTTTGCGTTGCGCCGCGAGGGAAGGCACGGCTGTCGAGAGGTGGCTGCCCGACAGGGAGGCCGGACCGCACCGCTCCAGCACCGCACCGGTCGCGCCCCGAACCCGGACACCGGAGGACCTCGACAAACGCCGGAAAACGCGGACAGCTTGACGGAG
>NW_028178386.1:5000-7500 GCF_964030765.1 Micromesistius poutassou | reverse complement strand
CGCGACGTGTTCCCCCTCCTCTGGAGGGTCCTAAAGACCTCCAGGCTTGGGGTCACTCACTACACTATTCAGTCCGACATGGTGAGCCGTTTCGGACTCACACGCGACGTGTTCCCCCTCCTCTGGAGGGTCCTAAAGACCTCCAGGCTTGGGGTCACTCACTACACTATTCAGTCCGACATGGTGAGCCGTTTCGGACTCACACGCGACGTGTTCCCCCTCCTCTGGAGGGTCCTAAAGACCTCCAGGCTTGGGGTCACTCACTACACTATTCAGTCCGACATGGTGAGCCGTGTCGGACTCACACGCGACGTGTTCCCCCTCCTCTGGAGGGTCCTAAAGACCTCCAGGCTTGGGGTCACTCACTACACTATTCAGTCCGACATGGTGAGCCGTTTCGGACTCACACGCGACGTGTTCCCCCTCCTCTGGAGGGTCCTAAAGACCTCCAGGCTTGGGGTCACTCACTACACTATTCAGTCCGACATGGTGAGCCGTGTCGGACTCACACGCGACGTGTTCCCCCTCCTCTGGAGGGTCCTAAAGACCTCCAGGCTTGGGGTCACTCACTACACTATTCAGTCCGACATGGTGAGCCGTTTCGGACTCACACGCGACGTGTTCCCCCTCCTCTGGAGGGTCCTAAAGACCTCCAGGCTTGGGGTCACTCACTACACTATTCAGTCCGACATGGTGAGCCGTGTCGGACTCACACGCGACGTGTTCCCCCTCCTCTGGAGGGTCCTAAAGACCTCCAGGCTTGGGGTCACTCACTACACTATTCAGTCCGACATGGTGAGCCGTTTCGGACTCACACGCGACGTGGTCCCCCTCCTCTGGAGGGTCCTAAAGACCTCCAGGCTTGGGGTCACTCACTACACTATTCAGTCCGACATGGTGAGCCGTGTCGGACTCACACGCGACGTGTTCCCCCTCCTCTGGAGGGTCCTAAAGACCTCCAGGCTTGGGGTCACTCACTACACTATTCAGTCCGACATGGTGAGCCGTTTCGGACTCACACGCGACGTGTTCCCCCTCCTCTGGAGGGTCCTAAAGACCTCCAGGCTTGGGGTCACTCACTACACTATTCAGTCCGACATGGTGAGCCGTGTCGGACTCACACGCGACGTGTTCCCCCTCCTCTGGAGGGTCCTAAAGACCTCCAGGCTTGGGGTCACTCACTACACTATTCAGTCCGACATGGTGAGCCGTTTCGGACTCACACGCGACGTGGTCCCCCTCCTCTGGAGGGTCCTAAAGACCTCCAGGCTTGGGGTCACTCACTACACTATTCAGTCCGACATGGTGAGCCGTGTCGGACTCACACGCGACGTGTTCCCCCTCCTCTGGAGGGTCCTAAAGACCTCCAGGCTTGGGGTCACTCACTACACTATTCAGTCCGACATGGTGAGCCGTTTCGGACTCACACGCGACGTGGTCCCCCTCCTCTGGAGGGTCCTAAAGACCTCCAGGCTTGGGGTCACTCACTACACTATTCAGTCCGACATGGTGAGCCGTTTCGGACTCACACGCGACGTGTTCCCCCTCCTCTGGAGGGTCCTAAAGACCTCCAGACTCTGGGCTACTCGCTGCACTATTCAGTCCGACATGGTGAGCCGTTTCGGCCTCACACGCGACGTGTTCCCCCTCCTCTGGAGGGTCCTAAAGACCTCCATACTCTGGGCTACTCGCTGCACTATTCAGTCCGACATGGTGAGCCGTTTCGGCCTCACACGCGACGTGTTCCCCCTCCTCTGGAGGGTCCTAAAGACCTCCAGACTCGGGGCTACTCACTACACTATTCAGTCCGACATGGTGAGCCGTTTCGGCCTCACACGCGACGTGTTCCCCCTCCTCTGGAGCCTCCAGAAGACCTCCAGGCCGTTCTCTGCCTTCTTCCCCTGGAGCCCCCCTTACACACGGGATGGGCTATGTCCTTCCAACACAGGGGTCAAACGTGTAGTAGGCGAAGCCCAGAGTTTTACAGGCTGCAGACTGCTATTTTTCTTGTTTTCGGTACCCCTGGTATAAAAACCCGAAAATCCCAACCCATGGTAGACTAAAACCAACCCATGGTATACTAAAACCAACCCATGGTATACTAAAAGCTGCCCCTGGTAGACTACGGAGAAAAGACTCTGTCTGATTTTTGATTCTCTCTTTTTCTCAAAATCAGACAGAGTCCCAGAGTTAGTGCACCATGGGTTGCGTTTTAGGAGATTTACAGAAAAGACTCTGTTAAATTTCCAAAACACGTCCCATGGTAGTTTAAATGGACTTTGTGGTTTCTTTAGTTCATCCAGGCTCAGGGGGACTTGATGTTCTTGCCAGTCCGGGATGGTGGACTCTCTGGGCCTGCCACAGGACGTGGTCCTGGTCCCCTGGAGGGTCCACAAGACTTGAAGTGGTTTTTGCCTCTTTTTTCTTTCTTTTTTTCCTCAGACACACACGGACCAGGCCTCCCCCTACAACGTCCCACACCCCCAGTCCCGACCTCCAT
>NW_028178387.1:7500-10083 GCF_964030765.1 Micromesistius poutassou | reverse complement strand
GGAGACGGATTGTTCAATTGGTGATTTAGCAACCAGAGGTAGAGATCTGATGCTTTATAGTATTCACACGTACACACACACACACACACACACACACACACGTACACTAACACACACACACACACACACTCATATTGGCAAACATACGCACACACACACACACACACACACTCATACTGGCACACACACACACAGGCCTGATGGACGAGGGTCATTTGTAAGAGGGGGGCTGGGAGATCTGGTCAGATCCGGTATGGTTCTGCTTCAGCCTGGGATTCCCGGCCAAGCACGCCCACCTGAACAAACATGTGTTTAATAACCGGCGGCGAGGAGAAGACGGTGGTGAGCGTCTTCATCCTGGGGTCACAGCGTATCACCCCTGCGCTGCAATTGCAAACGCACCCTGGGAGGAGATGTTTGGACCACTACTGCTCTCCCCCTCTCTCCCTCTGCATCAGCAGGTGATTCCTCAGTCCATAGTCACTGCAGCATCCTCCATCTCCTGCCCCCCACCCACCCACCCCCCTTTCTCTTGTTCTCACTCTCCTCCCCCACCCCCTCTCCCTCCCTCAACCCCCTTCGCTCTCCTCCACCACCTGCTTCTAATGCATAGTGACTCTGTGCAAGGTTGCTCTACGACTGCCTGCTCTCTCTCTCCCACACTCAGTGTGTGTGTGTGTGTGTGTGTGTGTGTGTGTGTGTGTGTGTGTGTGTGTGTGTGTGTGTGTGTGTGTGTGTGTGTGTGCCTGCCACAGGACGCCAAGGACGCAATGAGCCAGCAAAGTCGCTCCCCCCCACCCCACCCGTTTTCCATGTCTCACCGATAATCGATTGGCGACATAAGTCGACCTGAGCCGCTGCTGCTCCGATTGCCTAGCCGGGAGAGAAACGCTTTCCCCCCGCTATACCAAGGCTCTGCTCACCGCATCTCACCTAAATAGGCCACATGAACAACGAGTACCGCGTCGGTTTCTAGTTTGTTTAGGGGGTTCGGAACAGCGTACTGAATTATAAAAACAACGGATCTAGTAAAACACGAAATGAACAGGACAAGACGCGAAAAATATTCACGTTGTCAGCTGTGTATCGTCATGCAGCAGACGGCGTGGTTTGCCGTCACTGTGGTGGTGTATGAGCGATGGAAACTACAGCCTTCCTCTCGTCTTAACGCAGTGGCCCACCAGAACCACATAATGCCCTAGTGCGTGTTTTGGTCAACTCTTTCATAACTGCGGACACACACTTATGCTAAAAAAACAATCCGGCTGGATGAACACAAAACAGGACGCGGTATGTACCGGTGTGTACAGACTACGGCTCAAGATGATGGGGGGTATCTGATGCATGCACTGCAGCGTCTGATAAACAGGTCGGCCTTGTCTCTTTAACACATACACCCATACCAAAAAGGTCTCAACTTGCGCTCAGCAGGACAGCCTAAATGCACTATTTTGGTGCAAACGCCTGGGCCGACATCCAACCATCCAACGACGGCAGTAGGCGGCCTGCATCACGCCGATCTCCCCCCCCCTCCACCTCGGCAGGCCCGCGCGGTGCGTCGCGGGCAGTAGCATCGTGCTACTCCGCCTTTGTTCCATAGGTTGGTTCCTTTTTTGGGCTCCAATGCCAAATTTCCCCCGGTGCGGACAAAATTCAGCATTGGAGCCCAAAACCGCTTGACGGTACGCGCGGTGCGGTGCGTAGCGCGGTGGGGAGGGGGAGAGTCAACGCGTCGGCTTTTAAACCCTGACGTCCACCACCACCACGCGCACCAGCACCCACCCCCCCTACCCCCCCCTGAACGAGGTCAGGACGGACGGCTCTCGCTCGGTCGGGCCGGACGTTATAAAGCTAAAGAAACGCACGCGGGGCTGAGTTGAAACAGACACCGCCGGCGCGTTCGCGTTCTCTGCAGATTACAGGGGGGTGGGGAGGTGGTGGTGGTGGTGGGAGGGGGGCCGTGGATAACAACCGGGGTCGTTCAGTCAACAATGGCTGGTGGTGGTTACCCTGCCCCTTCCGCGGAAGGAAGGGGTCACATGCTTTGGGTTAGCTGCGCACACACACACACCAAAAAAAAGAGAGGTTATCCCCCTCTATCACGAACCAGGGAAGATTGTTCGTTATCATCCCCGATGATAATAAAGCAACAACAACAAAAAAAAAAAATAGCAAAGCTCACTCTGAACAAACACATGACATCATCATCATCATCCTCCTCCCGAAAGCCCCAGTGAGGCATCGTAAATAAAACATAGCGGCGCAGGGCGCAGTGATTCTAGCGGACGCTATTGTGTAATTCTACCGATGGGTGATCGGCTCTGGACTCACCAAGTTCAGCACCGTCTCCACGATGTCTCTGTTGCTAACCTCCCCGACTTGGATCAGGCCCACCAACACGGCGAATTTCATTTGGATATTCCTTATCGGGACGGCGGGGTTTATCCCCCCGGCCGGGAGCACCATATTGCCGGCGGAGGACACCATCCTCTCCCCTACGGTCGTGGAGCCGGTGCTGGTGACGACCTGCTGCACCGGACCCGAGGGATGGTGGACTCGGGCCGTGTCCGTCAGCGAAGCCGA
>NW_028178388.1:0-5006 GCF_964030765.1 Micromesistius poutassou | reverse complement strand
ACACACAGCTAACACCAGCTCCAGAGAGAGAGAGACAGGTCCCCACGGTACACTGAGAGACACACAGCTCCAGAGAGAGAGAGACAGGTCCCCACGGTACACTGAGAGACACACAGCTCCAGAGAGAGAGACAGGTCCCCCACGGTACACTGAGAGACACACAGCTCCAGAGAGAGAGAGACAGGTCCCCACGGTACACTGAGAGACACACAGCTCCAGAGAGAGAGAGAGACAGGTCCCCACGGTACACTGAGAGACACACAGCTCCACAGAGAGAGAGAGAGACAGGTCCCCACAGTACAACTGAGAGACACACAGCTCCAGAGAGAGAGAGACAGGTCACTGAGCTGCTGCCCGTCTCTCCCCCCTGGCTTAGGTTTCAGAGAGCTTCAGCTGTCAATCACAGGTCAGCTACACTTATCTTATAGCTACACTTATCTTATAGCCTACACTTATCTTATAGCTACACTTATCTTATAGCTACACTTGTCTTATAGCCTACACTTATCTTATAGCTACACTTATCTTATAGCCTACACTTATCTTATAGGCTACACTTATCTTATAGATACACTTATCTTATAGCCTACACTTATCTTATAGCTACACTTATCTTATAGCTACACTTATCTTATAGCCTACACTTATCTTATAGATACACTTATCTTATAGGCTACACTTATCTTATAGCCTACACTTATCTTATAGCTACATTTATCTTATAGGCTATACACTTATCTTATAGATACACTTATCTTATAGGCTACACTTAATCTTATAGGCTACACTTATCTTATAGCCTACACTTATCTTATAGATACACTTATCTTATAGGCTACACTTATCTTATAGCCTACACTTATCTTATAGCTACACTTATCTTATAGGCTACACTTATCTTATAGCCTACACTTATCTTATAGATACACTTATCTTATAGCCTACACTTATCTTATAGCTACACTTATCTTATAGCCTACACTTATCTTATAGGCTACACTTATCTTATAGATACACTTATCTTATAGCCTACACTTATCTTATAGCTACACTTATCTTATAGCTACACTTATCTTATAGCCTACACTTATCTTATAGATACGCTTATCTTATAGGCTACACTTATCTTATAGCCTAACACTTATCTTATAGCTACATTTATCTTATAGGCTATACACTTATCTTATAGATACACTTATCTTATAGGCTACACTTATCTTATAGGCTACACTTATCTTATAGCCTACACTTATCTTATAGATACACTTATCTTATAGGCTACACTTATCTTATAGCCTACACTTATCTTATAGCTACACTTATCTTATAGGCTACACTTATCTTATAGATACACTTATCTTATAGCTACACTTATCTTATAGGTACACTTATCTTAATAGCTACACTTATCTTATAGCTACACTTATCTTATAGCTACATTTATCTTATAGCCTACATTTATCTTATAGGCTACACTTATCTTATAGGCTACACTTATCTTATAGGCTACACTTATCTTATAGCTACACTTATCTTATAGGTACACTTATCTTATAGCTACACTTATCTTATAGGCTACACTTATCTTATAGCTACACTTATCTTATAGCTACACTTATCTTATAGCTACACTTATCTTATAGGCTATACACTTATCTTATGGGCTACACTTATCTTATAGCTACACTTATCTTATAGGCTACACTTATCTTATAGCTACACTTATCTTATAGCTACACTTATCTTATAGCTACACTTATCTTATAGGCTATACACTTATCTTATGGGCTACACTTATCTTATAGCTACAACTTATCTTATAGCTACACTTATCTTATAGGCTATACACTTATCTTATAGCTACACTTATCTTATAGGCTATACACTTATCTTATAGGCTACACTTATCTTATAGCTACACTTATCTTATAGATACACTTATCTTATAGCCTACACTTATCTTATAGCTACACTTATCTTATAGCCTACACTTATCTTATAGGCTACACTTATCTTATAGCCTACACTTATCTTATAGCCTACACTTATCTTATAGCTACACTTATCTTATAGCCTACACTTATCTTATAGCTACACTTATCTTATAGGCTACACTTATCTTATAGGCTACACTTTTCTTATAGGCTATACACTTATCTTATAGGCTACACTTATCTTATAGCTACACTTATCTTATAGCCTACACTTATATTATAGCTACACTTATCTTATAGCCTACACTTATCTTATAGCTACACTTATCTTATAGCCTACACATATCTTATAGGCTATACACTTATCTTATAGGCTACACTTATCTTATAGCTACACTTATCTTATAGCTACACTTATCTTATAGGCTATACACTTATCTTATAGGCTACACTTATCTTATAGCTACACTTATCTTATAGGTACACTTATCTTATAGCCTTGTTCCTCACTGACTCTGTGACTATGCTTTCATTGCCCTTCATGTGTCCTCTAATGTTTAAATCCATAAATAAGAAGAGTGCTCTATCAGATATGATATGTTGACCTTTATTTATTGTTTCATCTAGATACAGTTGTGTGTGTGTACAGCTGTATCATCTCAGTGTGTTGTGGAGGGTATATTCTTTATACCCGTTGGTGAAACATAAGTCATTCAGTAGCAGATCTTCTCCTCGTGGTATCTGCCATCAATCTCGCTTCAGTTGCTATTTTGGGAGCCATTCAGATATCCCTCTGATGCTCTTTAAGTATAAAAGAGAATCGCCTTAGAAGACAGAAGAATAGAATAGAAGATGCTAGCGTGTTAGCCTTCTAGCGTGTTAGCCTGCTAGCGTGTTAGCCTGCTAGTGTGTTATCATGCTAGCGTGTTAGCCTGCTAGCGTGTTAGCCTGGTAGTGTGTTAGCCTGCTAGCGTGTTAGCGTGTTAGCCTGGTAGTGTGTTAGCCTGCTAGAGTGTCGGCCTGCTAGCGTGTCAGCCTTCTAGCGTGTCAGCCTTCTAGCGTGTCAGCCTTCTAGCGTGTTAGCCTTCTAGCGTGTTAGCCTTCTAGCGTGTTAGCCTTCTAGCGTGTTGGCCTGCTAGCGTGTTGGCCTGCTAGCGTGTTAGCCTGCTAGCGTGTTATCCTTCTAGCATGTTAGCCTTCTAGCGTGTTAGCCTTCTAGCGTGTTGGCCTGCTAGCGTGTTGGCCTGCTAGCGTGTTAGCCTGCTAGCGTGTTATCCTTCTAGCATGTTAGCCTTCTAGTGTGTTAGCCTGCTAGCGTGTTAGCCTTCTAGTGTGTTAGCCTGCTAGCGTGTTATCCTTCTAGCGTGTTAGCCTGCTAGCGTGTTAGCCTGCTAGCGTGTTAGCCTGCTAGCGTGTTAGCCTGGCCCCCCCCCCCCCAGCGGGTAGAGACAGCTCTGTTGTGCCCCCAGGTACATCCGGACGCTGTACCTGGGCGTCCAGTCGCGGCGGCAGCGGGAGCACCAGCGCCGCTGGTACTGGGCCATGATGTTTGAGTACGCCGACGTCAACATGCTGCGTCTGCTGGAGACCTTCCTGGAGTCGGCGCCGCAGCTGGTGCTGCAGCTCTGCATCATGATCCAGCAGAACCGCGCGGAGAGGCTGCAGTGTAGGTGGAGGGGGGGGGGTCGGGGGGTCCTGGGGGGTCTGGGTCCTGGGGGGTCTGGTCCTGGGGTCTGAGGGGTCTGGTCTGGGTCCTGGGGGGTCTGGGTCCTGGGGGGTCTGGTCTGGTCCTGGGGGGTCTGGTCCTGGGGGGTCTGGTCTGGTCTGGGTCCTGGGGTCTGAGGGGTCTGGGTCCTGGGGGGTCTGGTCTGGTCCTGGGGGGTCTGGTCCTGGGGGGTCTGGTCTGGTCTGGGTCCTGGGGGGTCTGGTCTGGTCCTGGGGGGTCTGGTCTGGTCCTGGGGGGTCTGGTCCTGGGGGGTCTGGTCCTGGGGGGTCTGGTCTGGTCTGGGTCCTGGGGGGTCTGGTCTGGTCCTGGGGGGTCTGGTCTGGTCTGGGTCCTGGGGGGTCTGGTCTGGGTCCTGGGGGGTCTGGTCTGGTCCTGGGGGGTCTGGTCCTGGGGGGTCTGGTCCTGGGGGGTCTGGTCCTGGGGGGTCTGGTCTGGGTCCTGGGGGGTCTGGTCCTGGGGGGTCTGGTCCTGGGGGGTCTGGTCCTGGGGGGTCTGGTCTGGGGTCTGGGTCCTGGGGGGTCTGGGTCCTGGGGGGTCTGGTCTGGGGGGTCTGGTCCTGGGGGGTCTGGTCTGGGGTCTGGTCCTGGGGGGTCTGGTCTGGGTCTGGGTCCTGGGGGGTCTGGGTCCTGGGGGGTCTGGTCCATCCTGCAGGCCGCGTTGTGTCTTTAACATAGAAGGCCAATTACAGAAGCACTCCGGACCACTGGACAGATCTTTACTCTGTCTCCCCTCCCCCCCCTGGTCTCTCCCCCCCCCCCCTCCAGGCGTGTCCTCCCTGGCCTCCCTCCTGTCCCTGGCCTGGGTGCTGGCCTCCTACCACAAGCTGCTGCGGGACTCGAGGGACGACCAGCGCAGCATGAGCTACCGCGGCGCGCTGCTGCACCTGCTGTGGCGGCTGCTGACCATCTCGTCGCGGGTCCTGTCGCTGGCGCTGTTCGCCTCGCTCTTCCACCTGTACTTCGGGATCTTCGTGGTGCTGCACTGGTGCGCCATGGCCTTCTGGGTGGTGCACGGAGGCACCGACTTCTGCATGTCCAAGTGGGAGGAGGTGCTGTTCAACATGGTGGTGGGCATCGTGTACATCTTCTGCTGGTTCAACGTGCAGGAGGGCCGCACGCGCTACCGCATGCTGGCCTACTACAGCGTGGTGCTGGCCGAGAACACGCTGCTCACCGGCCTCTGGTGAGACACCGCCCTCTGCTGCTGGGTCACGCTTTGACACTTTGACACTGAGGCTGTAGACGTGACGTGATGTATGTGACACGTTTCACTGTCTGCTGAGATAGACAGATCTAACCACACACTGTAGCACACACTGTAGCACACACTGTAGCACACACTGTAAC
>NW_028178389.1:0-11105 GCF_964030765.1 Micromesistius poutassou | reverse complement strand
TTCAGAATCAAGATTTTGGACAGTGAGATTCTGTCAAGTTTTAAAACAATAATCAATAATCTTAACAATGATTTAATGTGTTTCCTTAAAATATATTATTTGAGAGTTCTGCTAGCTAGAGAATTGCATTGCTACATAGGCTACCACAATCGAGCTAGGCTGCTTTAGCTTTAATGCTCTTTGTTGTATTTTCTGTGTTCTTTGGGGAATTGGATCATATATACTTGGGTTATTCTGTCAATAAAATACATAAAAATTGTTTTGCCTACATATATTTACTATACTTATCGTTAGGTTAGGTTTAGAGGTTAGGTTTATTATTAAAGGTTGTTAGGTTATATGTTAATCGTTAGGATTAAATTGACAAATATAAACAAATTGATTTTAAAATATGAAATTGAATAAAAAAAATACAGAAATGAATAATACAAAATTCTTATGTTAAGTTATAAAAAAAGAGAAGCCATGTGATACATAAACATTTACAAAAACATTTATTAATGGCATTTATGATTTTAGGTAATTGAGATATGTATTTAGCCTTTCATTTATTCAATATTTGATAATGTCCTATGATATACAATATGAACACAATCATACTAAATGTAAATAGCTTTAACATCATGAAAACAGAGATATAATCTGTCAGCAGATCAAATAATAGAATGTATAAATCCTCATCCAGTCCCCACCCAGCTAGCGTGTAGAACCAAGATGGCTGCCGGCTGAATAAGGCCCAGGACTGATCTGACTGGTTTGGAGACAGGCTGGCTGGGCGACCTGATTGGCTGCCTGGGTCACATGGTGTGCTGAGGGTTGGCTCTGGAAAGCCCCGGTAGCTGCAGCCTGGTTTCCCGCCAGAGACCAGGAGCCTGTCACGGTCTCTCCTACCAGGTCCTAGCTGCCGCTAGTCTCGCTCCTTGTCCGTCTTGTCTGTTCCTGTTGGTCTCAGTGGTTCATGTGTGGGGGCGTGGCCTGCGCATTCCAGCGCAGCTCCCCGAACCAGCCTCGTTAATCACCCGCACCTGACAGTCGTCTCCAATCAGGATCACCTGTATGTCTACCCCAGCCTTCCAACCACTCGTCGCCAGGTCGTCAGTTGTTCTACCATGTTGAGTAGCTTCTTGATTCTTCACCCGGTATTCCTAGTTTCCTAGTTTACTCGTGTTCTAGTCTGCGCATTCCTGATACTCTTGTCTTCCTACCAGCCATCACCATCACGACCACCCTTCAAGCCTGCTCTACTGCCGGAGTTACCATCACCACCGGATCGTCGGGTGTGGCTGTCGGTTCGGCTGCCAGCCGACTCATTCCACCCCGGTTCGGACCACCCGGTCCGTGGAGCCAGGATTACCATCAACGGATGCAACCACCAGCACCAACCGTTACCATCCGTGGATTAATAAACTGTTCAACTGATACCTCTCTCGTCTGTTGTTACTCGTGCCGTGCGCTTGGGTCCTTCCCGTCTTGAATCGTAACAAATATATTGGAACACTGTTCAAATATACAATATAAGAATATTAAAGTAACAATATAATGTATTCTTTTATTAATGTCATTTGAAACATTTAGTGTCATTTGGATTTCTGTACGTTTTGATAAGTTCATCACTTTGACAATAAATATCTGAGCTGATTGATTTTATTATTTTTTTATGCCGTTATAGCATTTCTATTTTGTGAATAAACAAACGCAACTATAAAGACTTTCATAGTTGCATAATTTGCCCAAATGTTGTAATTTGCATATTTAAGTCAAGTAAGTTGTGCTATTATATATTATATAATAGCACATATATAATAACATTATATATGTTCTATAATAGTAATTGTATCAATACAGTTATAGTTAATTAGTTATGTTACACATTACGTATTTTTTTTATTTATTATTTTTTATTATTTTCAACAAAAGGAAATACACCATCATACGGTGTAATTTCATACTTCAATCAGCATACAATTCCTGGTAGTAACAGTATTCCTCTACTCCATATGGTTTTAAACCACACTCACACATCCACATAATATATACCATTTATTCCCACTCATCCACATATCGTTCACCTTTTAAACGCACAAACCCAAACACCCAGTTTGTAACCCAAACCCACCCACCCACCCACCCACCCACCCACCCACCCACCCACACACACACACACACACACACACACACACACACACACACACACACACACACACACACACACACACACACACACACACACACACACACACACACACACACACACACACACACACACACACACACACACACACACACACACACACACACACACACACACACACACACACACACACACATCTATGGCGGCGCACACCTGCATGTAGTTCCGCTGATTATTCGCTGATTATTTCGCGGGTCTCGGTGCGGATCGCGCTGCGTCTCCATTGAGCCTCACTGTGCTGCTGCTGCTCGCGCTCAGTCAGCTGTTGACTCCACCACATCAAACAGGTTAGATTGAAAAAGACGTTGAGCCGTCTCCATTACACGGTTAATATTGACGTTATTTTAGTAGTTTAACCGAAACATGGTTAGAAACGCCCGGTTCAAGTTATAAAAGTAACTAATGATCCGTCTGGTCCTTTTGTTTTCCAGGTTGACCGTCGGGTTAACGAACACTTTTTGAAGTAAAACGGCCCGCTACATCCGGACCTGCTGTGAGTAGGACATTTATTTATAATTTATCTTAATTGTTTTTTACTCTAGGCCTACTTGATAAGTTGAGTAATAGTAGTTCTGGATGTATGTCGTCGTAAGCTGTTTTTAATTGAGTTAATTGATATTTTTCGCCGGGTGACGCGGCTGCAGATATTTATCAATGACTCCTTGACGGAGTTGGCGGCGGAAGACGTAGGGGGGCGGGGCCATGACGTCACACAATGACTCCGCACTCGGTTACCGTCGTACTTAGATGGGAAAAATAACTTATTTGGATTTATTGGATTAATCACTAATTAAAACACAGCCACACAAGCCGTAAAACTAATCTCGTTGCTCTCCTTCACAGCTCAAGAATAAGAAACAGATTCTGTGAGTATCACGATCGAACCACGAAGAAGAAACTGCGAACTGTAAGTCACAACATTTTCTTTTAATGCTGTGGGGCTGACAGCGTTTAGTTTGAACCGGTTCTCAGGCTCCGCCCCACGTAGGCCCTGCCCCGCCCCACGTAGGCCCTGCCCTGCCCCGCCCCCCTCTCTGGCCCTGATCTCTCTCTCTCTCTCTCTCTCTCTCTCTCTCTCTCTCTCTCTCTCTCTCTCTCTCTCTCTCTCTCTCTCTCTCTCTCTCTCTCTCTCTCCCCCCCCGTTCTCATGCCTCTCATTCGTCCCTATAGAAGATACTTTATCCGTCCACTTTCCTACTACATTCCTCATCATTGCATCACATCCCATGTGTGTTGTCCTACTGATAAGGGTGTGTGACTGACTGACCAGAGATGCATGCTAGGGTTCTGTGCTGTTTGAGGCCTTCAGTTGTGTAGACGTTCCCCCTCAGGGGAACCTAGTGTTTAAGAGGCCGTCGTCACGTCAGTTACATGAACTGGAACGTTCTTCAGGATGGAGACAGGGACTCCTCAAGGAGACACACCAGGGGGCGAGATGTGAGAGCTGTCCCTCTCAGCAACTAGAACTCAACCTGGTTCCTGCACCTGAGAACCACAGAGCACGTTCCAACGTTTCCCTCCGTACGCTTTGAAGCCCTAGCCCCCCCACCACTGGTCTCTCCGTCAAACCCTCCACTGGTCTCTCTTCTCTCAAAGACCTACAAACCCACCACTGGTTTCTCTTCTCTCAAAGACCTACAAACCCACCACTGGTCTCTTCTTAAAGACCTACAAACCCACCACTGGTCTCTTCTTAAAGACCTACAAACCCACCACTGGTCTCTCCGTCAAACCCACCACTGGTCTCTTCTTAAAGACCTACAAACCCACCACTGGTTTCTCTTCTCTCAAAGACCTACAAACCCTCCACTGGTCTCTCGTCTCTGCGGGGCGATGGCCTCCGTCACCCCCGGTCGATCGAAAGGGAGTCGGGTTCAGATTCCCAAATCTGGAGAGGCGGAGATAGGCGCCGCGAGGCGTCCAGTGCGGTAACGCAAACGACCCCGGAGAAGCTGGCCGGAGCCCCGGGAAGAGTTCTCTTTTTCTTTGTGAAGGGCAGGGCGCAAAGACCTACAAACCCAGCACTGGTATCTCGTCTCTCAAAGACCTACAAACCCAGCACTGGTCTCTCTGTCAAAACCTCCGCTGGTCTCTCCTCTCTTAAGGACCTAAAAACCACCACTGGTCTCTCCTCAAAGACCTACAAAACCTCCACTGGTCTCTCCGTCAATCCTGCCACTGGTCTCGTCTCAAAGACCTACAAACCCAGCGCTGGTCTCTCTGTCAAACCCACCACTGGTCTCTCCTCAAAGACCTACAAAACCTCCACTGGTCTCTCTGTCAAACCCAGCACTGGTCTCTCAAAGACCTACAAACCCAGCGCTGGTCTCTCCGTCAAACCCTCCACTGGTCTCGTCTCTCAAAGACCTACAAAGCCACCGCTGGTCTCTCTGTCAAAACCTCCACTGGTCTCTCTGTCAAAACCTCCACTGGTCTATCCTCTCTTAAGGACCTAAAAACCACCACTGGTCTCTCCTCAAAGACCTACAAAACCTCCACTGGTCTCTCCGTCAAACCCAGCACTGGTCTCTCAAAGACCTACAAACCCAGCACTGGTCTCTCCGTCAAACCCTCCACTGGTCTCGTCTCTCAAAGACCTACAAACCCAGCGCTGGTCTCTCCGTCAAACCCTCCAATGGTCTCGTCTCTCAAAGACCTACAAAGCCACCGCTGGTCTCTCTGTCAAAACCTCCGCTGGTCTCTCCTCTCTTAAGGACCTAAAAACCACCACTGGTCTCTCCTCAAAGACCTACAAAACCTCCACTGGTCTCTCCGTCAAACCCAGCACTGGTCTCTCAAAGACCTAAAACCCAGCACTGGTCTCTCTGTCAATCCCGCCACTGGTCTCGTCTCAAAGACCTACAAACCCAGCGCTGGTCTCTCTGTCAAAACCTCCACTGGTCTCTCCTCAAAGACCTACAAAACCTCCACTGGTCTCGCCGTCAAACCCAGCACTGGTCTCTCCTCTCTCAAAGACCTACAAACCCACCACTGGTCTCTCCTCTCGTTTGGCTTTGTATTCCTTTGAGTATTGTCATTGTTTGTGTAAATACACAATCTAATAACTGAAAATAAAGAGGTGTGATCTTTAACCTTGCATGGGGCACTAAGTGTGAGGGGCAATCGTTGCCCTGGCATGGGGCACTAAGTGTGAGAGGGGCAATCTTTAACCTGGTACTGGGCACCACATGTGTGAGGGGAAATTTTTCTACTTCTAATTGGCTTGTATTACCTGAACATTTTAATTTTCAGCTATAGGAGGATGCTACTCTTCCTGAAACACCCTGGAGTGTCATTTGGTCAGATGTTTCTGATGACTCAAGTCTGTGGCCTAAATCAAAGAGGATAACAAAGTGGGTGTTCAATACAGCAAGAGCCTGGAGCGATCTAGCATCTGGATCTCAATTCGACCTTCTACACACTGGACAGGATGACTTGAGTGTCATGCAGCTTGGCCTGTAGTGTGACTGAATCATGCAAACAATGGGAAGCGACAATGGCTACTTGGTACAATGGATGATGGACTAACGGCATTCCGAATGGACAGAAATCGGATGAGAAACCAACCAACTAACTGAAGATGGAAGATGAAACATTCTGCAACGTGGCTTCCCTACCTAACCTCAACATGATGGACTGCTGGCAAGCCCTATGGATCTCCTGTACTCCTGCCCTGAGATCCAAGTATTTCTCGGGCTAAATCGGAAACCATCTTGGAAACATCCCAACTAGCGTCCCTGTCGAGCTGCAGTTGTGCTCTTCTTCAGAAGAGGTGAAGAAAGCCTCACTGGGGCTTCAAGGTCTATGAAGAGGAACGTTGAAATGTGCGCCATGATTCTCTCCTGTAAGAGCGGTTGTATTCTAGTCGCCGAGAGGGGGAGCCTCACAGCCTACCCTTTAGCGTTTCTCCTTAGAGTCCCTGTCACGGTCTTGACGGACGTTCCAGGTCATGTAACTGATGTCACGACAGCCTTTTGAAAACTTGGTTTCTCCTGAGGGGGAACCTCTACAGAACTGTAGGCGTCAGATGGCACAGTATCCCAGCATGCATCTCTGGTCACTCAGATCACACCCTGATCAGTAAGGCAACACTCATGCGATGTGCATGCAATGTTTTAGAGAGTAGTAAGGAAGTAGACAAAAGGCATGAGAACAGTTTGTTATTTTGTACTGTTGTCAGCCTTGTTTATGGGTGGGAATTATTTGCTAAATGGGGGGATATGAAATGTATAGTCAATTATTTGTACATGAACCAACAGCAACAAACTACTAGATCTGCTCAAGGTAAGTCTGTTGGCTGTATTTTGCAACAAGACGACCAAAGCACCCCAAGATCTCCATCGTCGTTCCAGCTCAAGGTAAGGGGCTCCTGCGGGGGGGGTTGGTAGTTAGATTCGAGACCGCGATGTGCACGGGTCTATAAGGATGCTGTCTGACTTCACAGGATCTCCTGGACCAGGGTGGACCGGAGGCTGAGGACCAGCTGGTGACCAGATCCCACTGGACCAGGTATGGGTCACCAGGGTGGATAATGATAATAATAAGAATAATAAGAATGATGATGATGATGATGATGATTATGTGTCTAGTGCTTTTCTCGCACTTAATTATAATGTAGGGTAACTAGATCCCCTAGACCAGGCATGGGGTACCAGGCTGGACCAGAGGGTATCCAGATCCCCCTGGACCAGGAATGGGGCACCAGGCTGGACCAGAGGGTATCCAGATCCCCCTGGACCAGGAATGGGGCACCAGGCTGGACCAGAGGGTATCCAGATCCCCCTGGACCAGGAATGGGGCACCAGGCTGGACCGGAGACTGGGGACCGGAGGGTAACCATCACCAAACACTTGACACCTGGAGGTTCTTTTTAATTATTTCAAACTATTGTAGAGGGTCTTCATTAGTTTTTCCTTCAGATTTTTCATTCGGTGAATTTTAGCCAAAGCTGTGATTTGAAGTAATCAAGGTCACATCAGCTGCTACTACTACTATAGTTTATCCAGCATACATCAAGGTGGACACTAAAACACAACTAAAATGTAACAGCTGGTCACACTCACACCTGGTGACGTAACATCACCCTTTTAATGTGTTTGTATTGTGAACAGATGAAGCTGACGACCCACCAGGAGCGAGACGAGGACTACGATGGGACTGCTCAAGTCTTTGGAAGGTTAATACCAACAGGTTTTTTTTTACATCGTTTCACCACCAAAGCTATGCTGTTCAATTCACAGAATGTTTTACTATATTCCTGAATTACAAATTCCCAAGTGTGTGCATGTTTCATGTTGAAGTTTAAAATTTGATTTGATTCAGAATTATTTAAACAAGGTGTCCAAAGAATAATAAACTACTACCACTGTGTTTCTAGTGTAGAATTCTCAAAACAAAAGTATTTTCTTCAACACAAATTATATTAACTAAAAAAATCATGGACAAAATTATGGAGGAGGAGCCACCTATCAGGAGGGAGACCCGGAATCTGGTTAGCCGCCTAGCTGGACATCGTTAGCCTCCTAGCATAATGGATATAGTTAGCTTCATAGCATAATGGATATCGTTAGCTTCATAGCATAATGGGTATCGTTAGCCTCATAGCATAATCAACATCGCTAGCCTCATAGCGTTATCTATATCATTAGCCTCATAGTACATTGATATTGTAGCATAATTGACATTGGTAGCCCCATAGTGTAATCAACATGGTAGCCTCATAGCGTAATCGACATGGGTAGCCTCATAGTGTAATCGACATTGGTAGCCTCATTGACATTGTTGGCCTATGGCTAGCAACATAGATTATGCTACGAGGCTAACGATTTGTGTTTTTCCTCTTGCAACATTTCAGTGACCCACTGACGGCGCCTCGTCGGAGCTGGACGGTGGAGACTTCAGATGCAACTTCTACCTCGCAGGACGTGACTTAAGTCACGGGTTGTCAAGGGTTCCTTGTTTCTCAAGGGTTCCTTCGCGGGTTCCTCATGGTTCAGTGTTAGGGACAGAGTTAGGGTCAGATGGTCTCACGATGAACCATTGTTTTTTTTAATCACATCCCAGAATTGTTTCACTGTGCGCACAGATGTTGTATGTATACTGTATATGTTAAATGTATACTGATGTTTTATGATATAAAATCATTTAAAATGACCTGGTTGTGTGGCTTGTTGTATGGTAATTTTTATTATACACATGCATGTTACCCTAATGAGGTAAGGTTACCTCTCCCCTCCCCTATATCCTAACGTCCCCCCTCTATACCCTGACCTCCGTCCTCCCCCCATACACCCTTACCTCCCCATCCCCTGTCCTCCCCCCTCCTTTACTCATACCTCCCCCCCCCCCCCCCTCTAACCCTAACCTCTCCCCTCCCCTATACCCTAACCGCCCGCCTCCCTTACCCTCACCCCCAACCTTACCCTAATCCTCACCCTTATCCTCATCCTCACCCTTATCCCTAACCCTAACCCTAACCTTAACCATAGCAGCGAATATCAAGCCAGTAAAAGCACGTATGATGATATTAGCTAACTAGACAATCAGATGGACAGTGGCTATACAGTATAGCTAGTCTAGCTTTCCAACCTAATTTTGTGTAGCCCACCTTCGTGAAATGTGTGATAAACAGGAAAAGGTCCTGCCACACTTACCTGACAACTGGAATGGCGTATTTTTTGGGATTACTGTTGAACTATGTGTTCACCCGGCTATGAACTGAGACTTGATAAATCATTATCAATATATAACATTTCTTGCCTTTTCTCTCTATAGTGTAACATTATATAGTACCATTGCTACACTTAATACTAACCATCATGAAAAATCCTGGCCTGCGCTGCCTAGCGATCCACTACTGCCCTATGACAATTCCTAATCCCTATGAAAATTCATCCCTACACTAGACTATTTGAACTTTCTGACACTAAATGGGATTCATGCATTATCATACTGGTTAGGTAACCATCCCACCCCTTTGTAACATACACCCCAGGTGGCTTTAAACACCATGTTCTATTCTCTACACCTAACTAACCTATTCATTTATCATGTATACAAACCTCACTGCCCTGTAACTGACCCTAGGCAGATGGGTCAGGCCCTCGAGTCGTGGATCTGCTCGAGGTTTCTTCCTATATGTATCTCCAATTCTAGGGAGTTTTTCCTCACCCCTGTTACTCATGGGCTCTCTCTGAATGTTCAATACTCTGTAAAGCGCCGTGAGACATGTAATGTTTTGGCGCTCTATAAATAAAATTGAATTGAATGTTAACTTGTGTATATTTGCACTTTTAATCTTGCTGAATTCTACAAGGCAAATATTAAGTTAAAACTTAGTTCCCCGGCCCCATTTGTCTTTGTAAGGAAATGTTCTATTTTGTCTAATTTTAGGCAAAGTATAAGACAATACTTTCTTAACAGTATAATTGGAACCATGAATAAGTCGTTCAAGTAACAATATTCAAATACTAACATTGTTGGGTAAGACAGAATTTGGTTTTATTCTGAATCCAGTGAAACAGATTGGTGGTTTTAGCTGATATAAAAACTTTCAGGTGTTTATTTATGTTTAAGTATTTGGCAGACGCTTTTATCCAATGCGACATACATAATAAATACATATAAAACAATCACTGTAAACATAATCATTTAAGGGAAGAATGTCATACAAAATATCAATACAAAGTGTCAAGACAGAATAAACTCTGCTGCTGCAGCAACAGAGATACAGTCTATAAGTCCCTAAGATATATAGATATCTAATGTATGTATTATTTTTCCAATAGAAATCAATGAGCCTCTGATACTTTCACTGCATGCTTAAGACGTCGTAACCATAGGCGTCTTACGCTGGGGTCGAGTAGGCCTACCCACCAGTTTTCGTCAAGATTCACTTTGTACCCACCACTTAAAAAGACAAAAAAACTTGAGTTTAAATATTATGTATTATTACACGGCTCTTCTCAGTGCTGAACACTCCGTTCACTTGCATGGGCCTTCCCGACTTCCGGCGGTGAATTATTTTTTGATAATTGACCGTTGCTAAGCACCCAATGACCGCTGTCAGGGAAAGCAAGCGAAGCAAGACCCCTCCACTTCGCGTCGGTGTCCGGTTCGCCCTGTCGGGGCTTATTTTCCCGATAATGACCAGCGTTCTCTACATTATCCCTTACTTATGTTTGTATGAGCTGCCAGCCTGGACAACGAATGAGGTATTAATACCGATACTCTTTGGCTGGGATGCAATAATGAGGCTTCAGACAATCAAGTCGTTTTAGCCTGAATACATGAAGGTAAACAGCACCAGAGCAGGTTGGTAGGACCATGGACATACAGAGACCCTAAGATATATAGATATCTAATGTATTCATACATTGTTTATGTAGGATATACGTATTATATAACCTAATCATATTGTTTCTTCTACTTAAAAATAGCTGACCGTTTTTTTCCCCTTCTCTGGATTATATTCCCAGTTTTGATCTCGGACGTCTGGTCACTTACAGCATATAAGAATATTCTATTACTGTTAAGCCAACTATGAATAATAAAACACGCCAAAACATGTGTCCTTTATCATAGCTACACGTATGAAAAAAAACCGTGTGAAAATCAGTGGTATTCAGTGAGGTAAGATTAATTAAATGCGCTGACAGTTCATTGGTCCTGCCAAATGAATCACACTGAGTGGAGCGGATCACCACTCCAAGATGGCGGCCCCGCGTCTCGTCAGCGCCAGTAAGCAGTAGCGGTCGATGCTGCGTCTACTTATAAGATGTCTATGGTAGAGACAACACCGTCACCAGCGTCATAACTCCTAAACTGCCGACACACAAAATGGCGTCCGGTGAAGTGTGAGCTGTAATGGTGGCGGGAGATTCCAGAGATACAGAGCCTCACCGCCCACGGTGTC
>NW_028178390.1:0-10848 GCF_964030765.1 Micromesistius poutassou | reverse complement strand
AAAAGAGGACGCCGGGGCCGCCGGCCAGGGGACGACGACGGGGGGGCCCCCCGCTGTGACGGACACGACGGGGGCCCCCCCCGCCGCCGCAATGGCGGCGGCGGCGGGCCCCTGCGCTGCTGCCGCACCCCCCCCACCACCACAGCTCCCCCCGCTGGCTCTGACCGTCACGTCCAAAGCGGCTCCTAAGGCCACGCCCAGATCCGGGCCCAAGCCTGGACCCAAGGCGGGCCCCAAGCCCGCGGCCCCCCGCCCGTCGCCCAAGCCGGCCCGGAGGCCCGGCCCCAAGTCCGTGCAGCGTCCCTCGTCTCAGGCGTCCGCTCACCGGCCGGGCCCTCACCCCGCCTTCCCCCGCGCGGCCGGCCTATCCAGACCGCCGCCGCCCCGCCGCCGCCGCTGCTGCTGCCGCCGCCGCCGCTGCCGCCGCCGCTGCCGCGCAGAAGGGCCCCCCCGCGGCGCTGGAGGGGGCCCCGGCCACCAGACGCCGGCGGGGCCGCTTTGTGGGGGTGAGTAGAGGAAACGATTCAATTATTCATCCCCTTTGGGTTCAGTGTGAAGGACCACTCTGCCGCTAAAGCCGCTCCTCTTATCTGATTGGACGCGGCCGGTCGTGTTTGGAGAAGGGACGACAAACCACTCGAGCCTCAGAGAACGTTCTTTAACAGATCGCTGACAGCCAGCAGCTTCACATCAATAGTTGATTAAGAATCCACAAAGTTTTGACACCGAGTGTCAGGGGCCCCTGCAGTGGCCCCTGAGGGCCACGTTGTGTGTGTGTGTGTGTGTGTGTGTGTGTGTATAACACGGGAACACGTGTGTGTGTGTGTGTGTGTGTGTGTGTGTGTGTGTGTGTGTGTGTGTGCGTGTGTGTGTGCGTGCCGGCTGTCGCCCCCCCCCCAGGTGAGGAGGATCGTGGTGAAGGTGGCCCGCATCCCCGTCAACCTCAGCCGCCGCCAGAAGAGCTACAAGATCTCCAACCTGGAGCCGGCGTCGGGCCCCACGGAGAAGGGCAGCGAGGGCCCGCCGGAGGGGGGGCCCGACCCGGTCCGCGAGCCCACCGCCCTCCTGCGCATGAAGAACAACGGCAAGAGCGTCATGGTCATGTTCCCGCCCGGCGAGCTCCCGGTCATCCTCAAGCGGCGGCGCGGGCGCCCGCCCAAGCAGGCGCCGCCGCCGGGGCTCCCCGGGGAGGCGGGGGCGGCCGGGGCGGGCGCGGCCGGGGGCGTGGCCGGCGCCGGGGGCAACCCGGACCAGCCCAAGAAGCCGCGGCGGCGGCGGCGGACGAAGCTGCCGTGCCCGTACCCGTCGTACGTCAACGACACCAACGACGTGCGCAGCGAGTACGGCGACGTGCTCTCCAAGCTGGCCTTCCTGAACCGCCAGCCGCCCGCCACCGCGCGCTGCTCGCCGCCGCGCTGCTGGACGCCCAGCGAGCCCGACAGCTTCCACGTGCCGCCGGAGAACCCGGGCATCTCCACCCTGCTGCACCGCCTCACCGGGTTCCGGCGGCGGGGGGGCGGGCGGGGCGGAGGGGCGGGGCGGGGGGGCGGGGCGGCGGGCGGCGGCGGCGGGGGGCCGGGCGGCGGCGGCGACTTCAACAAGAACACCTTCAGCGACTTCTTCGAGTCCATCGGCAAGAAGCGCAAAGCCAGCCCGCTGTCGGAGGGCGGGGGGGGGCTGCCCCGCAAGAGGGGGAAGGGCGGGGTCGGGAGGGGGGGGGGCATCGTGGGCAGCGAGCTGGGGGGGGACAAGCCGGTGAGGAAGAGACGCTCCCGGAAGAACGGGGCGCTGAGGGGGGAGACGGGGGCCGGGGGCCCGGACTGGGGCAACGGCGCTGGGGGGCCCTGGGGGGACGAGGGCGGCGGCCTGGAGAAGGGGGGGGCCTACCAGGGCTGCGGGTCGCCCAGGGGGGGGTTCTCCGCCTGCGGAGAGGCGGGCAGAGGGGGGCCCTACGGCGGCGGGGCGGCGGCGGCGGCGGCGGGCGGCGGGAGAGGGGCGGGGCCCGGCGCGGAGGGGCCCCAGGGTCTGTTCGCCGGCTACTTCCGCTCGCTGCTGGACTCGGACGACTCCTCCGACCTGCTGGACGGCGCCGCCTCCTCCTCCTCCTCCTCCCAGCAACAGAGGGAGGCCCGCAAGGCGGCGGCGGCGTCCGCACCCCCGGGCTACGAGCCGTCCAGCCCGGCGCCCGGCCCCAGCTGGTCCCCGGCCTTCCCCAAGCGGAGCCCCAAGGGCCCCGCGGGGGGCGGTGGCGGGGGCGGCGGCGGCGGCGGCCCCCCCGCGGGGCCGCCCGAGGGCCCCGCCCAGACCCCGCCCTGCTGCTCGGCCCGGACGCCCTACAGCTACGCCGCCCTGGCGCAGACCTCGCCCACGCCGCCCTGCTACCCCAAGTCGGCGCCGCCCTCCCTGTCGCTCTCCCACTCCCCCAGCAGCCCCCACCCCTCCTCCTCCTACGGCTCCTCCTACTCCTCCGGCTTCTCGGCCGGGTCTCCGCCCGGAGGAGGAGGGGGAGGAGGGGGGGGAGGGGGGGGGCGGGGGCGGCGGCGGCGGCGGTGGTCCGGGGGCCCCCCAGCGGCCCCTGGACTGCAGCTTCCCCCTGGGGCCCGGGCAGGGCAAGGGCGCGGCTCTGATGAGCGCGGCCCAGATGGGGTACCCGGGCGGCTACCAGCTGGCCGCCAAGCGGGGCTTCGGCGGGTACCCGGGCGCCGGCGGCGCGGGCCAGCCCCCGGCGGTGCGCGGGGACCTGGGGGGCCCCACCTCCCCGGGGGGGGGGTACATGTCCGTGGCGAAGTGCAGCCCGTTCGGCTCCTCGGTGTCCCCCGACGGCTACCGCCACTACAACGCCAGCCAGTGGAGCTACAGGTACAGCAGCAGCAGCAGCATGGACAGGGACTCCTTAAGGGGTCCGTAAGGGGTCCTTAAGGGTTCCTTAAAGGTCCCGTGACGTCGCGCCACCAGGTGTGAGTGTGATTGGCCGTTTTTGGAAATCTGCCCCTTATGACGTCACAGGTGGGCGTGTCCACCTGTGACGTGTCCAGAGCCGTATAAAGACAGAGAGTTGCGACAATAGGGGTTCAAAGTTCCACTGGTCACGTGGTTTTGTGTTGTTGATAATTATAAAAAAAAACTAAAAAAACTGGTAATATTATGATGCTACATCCATCACTTCTGTTCCTGGACCAAAGTGGGCCTCAGATAGGAAGCGAGTGACAAAGTGACGGTTGCCGTGCCTACGTTAGCTCTTTGACTGCCTTAGTAGCCCTCAAGATATAAGAGAATGTACAGGATTGTGAATTTGCGTAATTAGTAGTAAAACAACCGCTAACAAACCCTCAGAGTCTCAGAGAGTTCCATCCCAACTTCCGGGAACTATTTATAGGCTGCATGAGAGTGAACAGAGTTGTCGCAACTCTTTCTTTACACGGCTCTGGATCAGCCTACCGCAGTGCATCCGTCACACACACATCACTAGGTGGACACGCCCACCTGTGATGTCACAAGGGGCAGATTTCCAAAACGGCTCGTGGAGGCCGATCACACTCCCACCTGGTGGCGCGTCGTCACGGGACCTGACAAACGTTGATGTTTATGTTTTAAAGCAAAGCGACAAACGGTTAAAGTCGGTTCAGAGTCGGTTGTGATCGTACCGCGGCTCGTTTTGTCTCTTTCGTTCTGTCATTTGTATTCTTCTACTGAATGAATGGATTCATTTGTGACATTGATAACAATTTGATAATGAAGTATTGATGGGGTGTGTGTGTGACTGTGTGTGTGTCTGTGTGTGTGTGTCTGTGTGTGTGTGTGTGTGTGTGTGTGACTGTGTGTGTGTGTGACTGTGTGTGTGTGTGTGTGTGTGTGTGTGTGTGTGTGTGTGTGTGTGACTGTGTGTGTGTGTGTGTGTGTGTGTGTGTGTGTGTGTGTGTGTGTGTGACTGTGTGTGTGTGTGTGTGTCTGTGTGTGTGACTGTGTGTGTGTGTGTGTGTGTGTGTCTGTGTGTGTGTGTGTGTGTGTGTGTCTGTGTGTGTGTGTGTGTGTGTCTGTGTGTGTGACTGCGTGTGTGACTGTGTGTGTGTGACTGTGTGTGTGACTGTGTGTGTGACTGTGTGTGTGTGTGTGTGTGTGTGTGTGTCTGTGTGTGTCTGTGTGTGTGTGTCTGTGTGTGTGACTGTGTGTGTGACTGTGTGTGTGTGTGTGTGTGTGACTGTGTGTGTGTGTGTGACTGTGTGTGTGTGTCTGTGTGTGTGACTGTGTGTGTGTGTGTGTTCTGTGCGTCTTCCAGACAAGGCTACGGCGGCTGGGCTGCGGACAGCTTCGGCTCTCAGTACCACAACTACAGCGAGTACGGCTCCAGCGAGTCCAAGGACATCCTGGACATCTCCAACTACACCCCCCAGAAGGCCAAGCGCCAGCCCTTCCCCGAGAGCCTATCAGAGTCCTCCTCCGACTCGTCTCACCTGAGCTCTGCCGCCACGGGAAGCGGGCCTAGCTCCGGTGGCGGCGGCGGCGGCGGCGGCGGCGGCGGGGGGTCCTTCAAACAGAGGGACTCGGGCCCCGCGTGCGGCGGCGGCGGCGGCGGCGACGGCGGTCAGTCCAGCCTGTCCAGCCTGGAGAAGCTGATGATGGACTGGCACGAGAGCGCGGCGGGGCCCTCCTACAACTGGAGCCAGAACGTCCTCTTCCAGAGCGCCGGCGCCGGCGGCAAGCAGGGCCGCGGCCGGCGGAAACGGGCGGAGCCTCCGCCGGAGAAGGAGAGGGGGGCGCACCCCCACCCTCACCCCCACCCCCACCCCCACCCGGACTCCCCGTCCATCCCGTCCCCCGGCCCCGCCGCCAAGAGGGGCGGCGGCGGCGGCGGCGGCGGGCGGCCCCGCGGCTCCAGGGGGGGCCGGGGAGGAGGAGGGGGGGGCGGTCTGTCCCCGTGCCAGAGGGAACGGCCCTTGGGGGCCAAGGGCAGGGCCCGGTCGGCCTCGGGGCCGGGCGGCGGCGGCGGCGGCGGCGGCGGCGGCGGGGGGCCCCAGGCGGGCGTGGTGCCCGAGGGCCCGGAGCTGTTCCCGGAGGGGCCGGACTACTACAGCGGCGACAGCTGCAGCCTCTCGCCGCTGGCCACGCCCACCTCGGCCGCGCCGGGCCCCTACCTCCAGGACCCCTCCGAGTACCCGTCGCCCTACTCCGCCCACCCCTCCACGCCGTCGTCCGAGGAGCGCTACCCGGCCATCTACCCCGGGGAGTCGTCGTCCTCGCTGTCGCCCGGCGTGTCCTCGCCGCCCTACCCCCCCAAGCCCACGCCGCCGCCGCCGCCCGCCGCCGCCGCCGCCCAGCAGCAGGCCTTCCACCCCGGCGGCCCGCCCAGGACCTTCTCCCCGTCCTGTTCCCCGGCGCCGCGGGGCGCCGCGCCGCACGGGGGCAGCAGCACGGCGCTCAGCCCCCCCCACCGCGGCGGCCACCCCCCCCCCCCCGCTGCCGGCGCCGGCCCCCCCCCCCAAAGACCCCCAGTACTCGCAGTACGACTCGCCCAGCTACTGTAGCTCGCCCTTCTGGTACGGCGGCCAGTCGTCCACAGCGGCAGCCTCAGCCCCCACCAGACGACGGCGACGACGACGCACCCCGGGGGCCACGCCGGCCCCGCCCCGCACGCCCACCCCCACAACCCCAACCACCCCCACAACCCCAACCACCCCCACAACCACCCCAACCACCCCAACTCCCACATGAGTCCCCACGGGCTCCACGCCGCGCAGGGCAACCCCCTGGGCAGCCCGCACGCCAACGCGCTGGCGCAGCTCAACCCCAGCGCCCACCCCCACCCCCACGCCGCCCACCCCCACCCCCACGCCGCCGCCGCCGCCGCCACGCACCCCCACGCCGCCGCCCTCAGCCCGCACGCCAGTGCCCAGCACCCGCTGCACGCCGGCGCCGCCCACCTGCACCCCAACCCGCACGCCCACCCCAACAGCAGCCAGACGCCGCACCCGCACCCCCACCCGCACCCCCACCCCCACCACGGCAACCCCCACCTCCACCCGCACCACACCCCGCACTCCAGCCCCGGCCTCCAGCCGCCCCCCCACCACCCCAACGCCCCCCCCTCCTCCTCCTCCATGGGCTTCGAGGAGCGCCACCCCCCCCCCTCCCCCATGGCCCACAAGCGGGACCTGGGCGGGGGCCAGGGGCAGCAGCAGCAGCAGCAGCAGCAGCAGCAGATGGGCCCCGGACACCACCAGGGGCCCCTGCCTCACTCCCCGTACCACAAGCCCCCGCTGGACTCGTCGTCCCCCCACCAGGAGGACATGGGGGGCTACGCCCTGCCCCCCCACCAGCCCTACCCGGGCGCCGGGGGCCAGCGCTACGTGACGGCCCAGGCGGGCCGGGGTGGGGGGGGGGTGTTGTGCCAGCTGCTGGAGCCCTCCGCCGACGACGGCTTCAGCGTCACCAGCCTGTAGCAGCAGGTAGGACACCCCCCCCCCCCCCCCCCCGTCCAGGCGCTGGGGGGGTCCTACTCTGACCAGCAGCGGTGTTGTTGTTGTTGTTGTGGAAGTTCACGCGTTCACACGTTCACGTGAACCAGTTCAAACTAAAGAAAATGAATGAATGAATTCACGTTCATAGTTTCACACCGGTTCAGTTTTGAACTAGTTCATGTTCAGTTCATTCAACTGTTTTTTTTTTAGAAACCAAAGAAAAACTGTGGGAGTGAGTATTCTGTGCTTATCTTTTAAAATGAATCCTCTCCATTACCTGCTGCCCATCACTACAATCTCAGATTGTTGTGGATATTATTTGTACACCTGTTTTATTCATCACAACTAAGGCAGTAACTCTATCTAATAAACACGTCATCTGGACCCAAGCGTCAATTCAGAACGTCACAAAATTCTAAGTTATTTAGTTAAAAATTAAATGAAATGTTACGTTCAAAGTTCATAGAAAAATGAACTTGTTCAATGAACTAGTTCTTTTGAACTAGTTCATAGTTCTTTTGAACTACTAGTTCTTTTGAACTAGTTCATAGTTCTTTTGAACTACTAGTTCTTTTGAACTAGTTCATGCACAACACTGACTGCCAAATATGCCCGTCAATGTTACGTTCAAAGTTCATAGAAAAATGAACTTGTTCAATGAACTAGTTCTTTTGAACTAGTTCATAGTTCTTTTGAACTACTAGTTCTTTTGAACTAGTTCATAGTTCTTTTGAACTAGTTCATGCACAACACTGACTGCCAAATATGCCCGTCGTATGCACGCCTTTTTCCCGGCATGGTCCGCGCGTTTACACTGCCCGAGGTAAATCGCCTGCTTGAGCTAGCACCCCAATTTACCCTCCCGGACCCCACACACATTGGTTTGGGTTTCATTTTGATGTTAATGCGATTAGACGCTCCGCGGTTCCGGGGGCGGGGGGGTGGGGGGGGGTGATGGTTTGGGTAGAGGTGTTGCTGCGTTGTCTCTACAACAGAGACAGCGCAGCGATATCAACATGAGTCGTTCTAACCGGAGAGACGGTGAAATCCACGAGCTGCTGACCATCATGGGAGAGAAGGTGATGCAGTCGCATTAAACCAAGATGGGGAAAGATGGTGTTATCCACCAGAAAGACGCAGAGGAACAATCCTTACGAGGCTTGTGTCGGGATAAAAAACAAGTGGTCAGCAAAATAAAGAACATGCTGGCGTTTTTTTTGCACTTGTAAATAGTTAATGCCGTTTGTAGCCTACACTCAGGCGTGAACTCATTCTTGCAGGCGAGTCTCTTGAATCATAAAAAAAAATAAAAAAACATTTGTAGTATGCAAATTATTCTCAAGAGGTCTACTCTCCCGTGCGTAGCCCCGCCTTCTCCCGGAAACTTGAGATAAGACGGTGAAACGGGGCGGGGCCAGGGCGGGGCCAGGGCGGGGCCTACAGTAGAGGGAGGGCCCGGAGCCAGGCCTCCTGAAAGCAGTTTCTAGGCGAGGCGTTGGATGTGATCATGAGTGACAGTCCAGAGGCGTCCTTCATGAGGAAACCTGCTGACGCGCGGGGGAGCAGCCGTCTCGTTCCCAGGGTTTTGATTTAGAGAACAATTGCCACTTGTTAACCTTTAGTCTAATAAATGCATTTCTATTCTTTTTTTTTTTTTTTTACGGTGAACGAGACAAGCTTATGAATGCATATCGCTGCTGGTCACAGGTAATAGAAATGGGCTTTCAGTTTAGATCACGTGTAAAGAGGCTGGCAGGGGTTTATATTTAATTATGGATAATGCTGAAAGACCAAGTTAACCACATTATTGAATCGGGTTGTTAACAAATAGAATAGAAAGAGTATTTCAGCACAACAAACGCAGTAAAATTAAAAGATAGTGAGTAACAATGCACCCAGACAGACAAAACCAATACTTTGACATTGGCTTCTCTTCTGACAGTGCGCGTCTCTTCTCTTCTCTCTGTCTTCCTTCCAGGTTCATCCGATCCAAGCTTTTACACTATTTGCAAATGCAACACATTTTTTTTGAACACAACCGTCTTTGTGTGAGACTGAAGGGCGAGAATTTAGCTGCCAGCCGCGGACAGTAAAGCTTTAATTCTCCAGCAACGACAATCAAGATCCAACGGCAACACAAACAAACACCAAAACGCACAAATACACACCGTACACGCACACACACGCACGCACACATGCACACACACACACACACATGCACACGCACACGCACGCATGCACGCACGCACGCACGCACACACGGACACAAACAGAATTCCTTGCACAAACACATAAAAAAAAACACACTTCTGCCATAAACAGACTCACCACACACAAAAACACAAACACAGCCCGTGAGCACAACATTAACACAACACACACACGCCTGTGGTCTCCCCAACCAAGGCCACACAGCGTGTGTGTGTGTGTGTGTGTGTGTGTGCGTGCATTTGTTCCTTTCACAAATACAGATTAACTTGCACATGTGCATACGCTCTCACACGCACACACACACACACACACACACACACACACACACACACACACACTCAGCTGGAGGGAGGGAACGGAGATGAAAGAAGATTGGCCGACTTGGACCGCCAGCGAGACAGCCTAGTGGATAAGCCCCGCCCCTTGGAGACCTGCCATGGCTGCTTCTGGAAGACTCTCAGAGCGGGGCTGCTGACGGTTTCCGAGCACCTGGACTATGGAAAATACGGATCATAATCCCTGTGCCGCAAAACCCCCCCCCTCTTCCTCTTCCTCTTCCTCTCCTCTTCCTCTTCTCTGCTTCTATCTGTTTTTTCTCCTTCCTCACCCCCTACCTTCTTGGCTGTCCTCCCCCCCACCCCCCCCCCACCCCTCAGCTCTGTGCTCTACACCCACCACCCTGAGTTTTTGTATTGTATGCCCACTGACGCGCCCCACCCCCACCCCCACCCCCACCCCCATGTCCCTGTCTCTCTCTCTCTCTGTCTGTCTCTCTGTGCTCTCTCTCTCTCTCTCTCTCTCTCTGCCTGTCTGTCCCTCTGTGTGTGTCTCTCTCTCTCTGTCTGTCTCTCTCTCTCCCTCTGTCTGTCCCTCTGTGTGTCTCTCCCCCTCTGTCTGTCTCTCTCTCTCTCTCTCTCCCCCCCTCTCTCTCTCCCCCTCTGTGTGTCTCTCTGCGGGGGGTCCAGCGGTGGGAGACTAGAAGGGGACTTTAGAAAAAAAAAAAAACCGACAGCTTCTGCTCTTGAAATACCAGCATCTGTAAATACAGGACTCCTGGCCGGAGCCCCCCCCCCCCCACCCCCCCACCCCCCCCCCCCTGTGCTCTGCTGTGGTTTCTGCTCCCTGGGGGGAGGGGAGATGTGTGTGGGGGGGGGGGGAGGGGGGAGGGGCGGGGGGTAATGCAGCATGGAGACCTGGCATCCTGTGTGTTGCAGCTTCGACTGCAAGGGAAAAAAAACAGAGAGATGTTGTTGAAAACGCCATGAACCCCCCCCCCTCCCAAAAGAGATTATTATTGTTTCCTGGTGTGTGTGTGTGTGTGTGTGTGTGTGGGAGAGTGGAGGGTGTGTATCATGTACTGTGTGTGTGTGTGTGTGTGTGTCTGCTTTGGCGTAGCGTGCGGGGTCAAATAGGAGAGGAGCCCCCTGGATGTCAATGTCTTGGCGGGGCCTCTCTCTCTCTCTCTCTCTCTCTCTCTCTCTCTCTCTTCTCTCTCTCTCTCTCTCTCTCTCTCACTCTCTCTCTCTGTCCCTCCCTTGTGTCACTCTTCTTTTTTTCTGTGGTCTTGTGTTGTTTGGTGGTTTCTGTGATGATAAAATAATGTATATCTGTCTGTTACATATCATGTATGTATCTGAGGTGCAAACTATTTAAATACACATTCTGTTCTTGCCATTGGTAATCTCGTCTGGACCCCATTACTTATTTAACGCATCGTTGGAGCAGTGCGTAGGAGTGGATGTGTGTGTGTGCGTGTGCATGCTTGCATGTGCGTGCGTGCGTGCATGCGTGCGTGCATGTGCGTGTGTGTGTGCGTGCGTGCGTGTGTGCGTGTGCGTGTGTGCGTGCGTGTGCGTGTGTGCGTGTGTGTGCGTGCGTGCATGCGTGCGTGCGTGTGTGTGCGTGTGTGCGTGCGTGCGTGCATGCGTGCGTGTGCGTGTGTGTGTGTGTGTGTGTGCAGGGTATTGGACTCAGCCCAGCCCGTCCAGCACTGCGAGCTGGAGGGTTCAGTCAAGGACACTCGCTTGTCGAGGAGTAGCTGGGAGAGGGTGGGTGTGAGGGAGGGGGGGGGAGGGAGGGGAGGGGGGGGGAGGGAGGGAGGGAGAGGGAGACAGGGAGGGAGAGGGATGGATTATCGGCGGGTGAGCAGGGGGAGGGCGTTCTGTGAGAGACAGAATGAACG
>NW_028178391.1:0-12500 GCF_964030765.1 Micromesistius poutassou | reverse complement strand
TGTATATACATATATGTCTATATGTATGTATATATGTATATGTATGTCTATATGTATGTATGTATATATGTATATGTGTGTATATATGTGTATATGTATATGTATATATGGGTAATATGTATATAATATATGGGCTTGACTCATCCTTCATCACCAGCAGGTCTGACCCACTCCTCTGGGTAGGACTTCATAAAGGCAGAATAATGGCCACTTTCCTTGTTTGCTTTAAAGTGTTTTTCTCCTCTATTAGTAAAACAGTCTTGGTCTGGGGTCGAGATGGGCGACACGCTGGAGTTCAACGAGATTTACCAAGAGGTCAAAGGCTCCTGGGTCAGTATTTGTCTGCCGTCCAATCCAGCTCAAATCTGTACACATTGAAGTGCTACTTCTGCCTTTACATGAAGGAGCTGTTGTTATAGCCTATATTATATATATATTATTATAATATATATATATTGTTATAGCCCTGATTTAGATCCCTTTGGCGCTCCCTGTTCTGCCCTGGAATTCGTTTTACAAAGTACACATGTTGTACTAAATTCAAACCTGTTTTTTGAAGAGATTTGCATACTACTCATTGATAATAAGTACATAAATATATTATGTACATTTTAACCAGTAAAGTAGTTAGGATTGTACATGTTTACAAAATATGGATTGATGACTGAAGCTGTCAAATCCTTACTGTGTGTGTGTGTGTGTGTGTGTGTGTGTGTGTGTGTGTGTGTGTGTGTGTGTGCATGCAGAACGATGGGCGGCTGCGCCTCGCTAAGCAGAACGTGGTGTACAAGAGCAGTAAGACGGGCCGCGTGGACAACATCCCAGCGGCGGAGCTGAGCCTGGCCCAGTGGCGCCGCGTGTGTCTGGGCCACGGCCTGAAGCTGGCCACCAGTGGGGGAGCGGTGTACCAGTACGACGGCTTCAGAGACACGGTGAGGGGGACTGGTGTACCAGTACGACGGCTTCAGAGACACGGTGAGGGGGACTGGTGTACCAGTACGACGGCTTCAGGGACACGGTGAGGGGGACTGGTGTACCAGTACGACGGCTTCAGGGACACGGTGAGGGGGACTGGTGTACCAGTACGACGGCTTCAGGGACACGGTGAGGGGGACTGGTGTACCAGTACGACGGCTTCAGGGACACGGTGAGGGGGACTGGTGTACCAGTACGACGGCTTCAGGGACACGGTGAGGGGACTGGTGTACCAGTACGACGGCTTCAGGGACACGGTGAGGGGGACTGGTGTACCAGTAGGACGGCTTCAGGGACACAGTGATGGGACTGGTGTACCAGTACGACGGCTTCAGGGACACGGTGAGGGGGGGACGGCTTCAGGGACACGGTGAGGGGGGGGGGGGGGGGGATGGCTTCAGGCGTCTTCAGTCATCAGCACATAACTGCACCGTGATAACAGCCCAGATGTTGTGTTTATTGTGTGTGACGAGGGATGCACCAATAAGAAAGCCATTTTGATGACCTATGACCCTACCTCCGATAGGCCGATGCTCCACACTGGTTGTTTTTGCATATTAAGGCTGGATGTCCAGCCTGGCCCCAGGCTGGCCCATAGATGTAGTGAGATTAGAGGTCCTGTTTGCAACCGAGTTGGAGAATGACGATGGGCACTGGTCCAGAGAGGGTTATCGCTGAAAAATAAACGTCTCTTGTTATTATTTAGTTGTGCCCCTATTTTTGCGAACTGTGCCCCTCAAAATGCAGAGCTTAGGAGCACAGTGGTTGAGGGTAAAAGGTTCCTGTAGAGCTGAACCAGAACTACAGATTTATTACTAGCCTGAGTCTATGCTACTACTCCTTGGCCTTTCTCTATAGAAATGAGTTGTAATTAAGAACCAAAATGTTTTCTCTTCATTCGTTCTCATTCATTAACTTTAGTATTAATGTTAAGTGAATCTGAGTGGCTGTATTATTCAGTTTATTTTATTTAAGTGAATATTACAACAACAATGTTAACTGATCACCATAGGCTGTTTAAAAGGTGACGTTATGACCAGAAATTATTCAATTTTTCACCCTACTGCTCTGTATAGAGCAGTGACAACACAGATTAATTAATTATGTATTAATTCTAATAATTATTGCTTTTAACTTTTAACTTTAGCGTAAAGGTAGCGCACATTGGATAGTTGTGTGGATCTCCAGTAGAACGCTGGCTGTGGACGGCCCGTCCACAGGGTTACTAAGTCGATAGAGCAAAAGATCAGTGCTCAGCTGGGTGAGCCGTAGAGGAGCCTGAGAGCGGACAGAGAGCGGACAGAGAGCCGTAGAGGAGCCTGAGAGCGGACAGAGAGCCGACAGAGAGCCAGAGAGCGGACAGAGAGCGGACAGAGAGCCGTAGAGGAGCCTGAGAGTGGACAGAGAGCCGACAGAGAGCCAGAGAGCGGACAGAGCCGGCTGTTGCTTCCAGTTCCAGCGCTTTTATTTATACGCTTTATTACTGAAGAGATCCCTGGCCTCTGTTGGAAGGCCGTGTGTGTGTGTGTGTGTGTGTGTGTGTGTGTGTGTGTGTGTGTGTGTGTGTGTGTGTGTGTGTGTGTGTGTGTGTGTGTGTGTGTGTGTGTGTGTGTGTGTGTGTGTGTGTGTGTGTGTGTGTGTGTGTGTGTGCACGAGTGTGTTAGTGCACGCACTCACATAGTGTGGTTAGTATCCTCAAGTATTTGACCTTTTTCCGTTTGCAGCTTTTCCGTGTGTGAAGCGTGGGCCTAATGGGATTAATGAGGGAGCTGGCGCTGCGTGTGTGTTCTGTAAACACAGTAATCATGGGCTCATGCGCCTCAGTGTTTATGTCCAATCAGCTCGTGATTTGGCCGGGCTCTTCATGCATGATGTCTGCTTGGAGGTTGTTTTTGTATTGGGCTTCGTAGCGCTCAGTGGGTATGCTGCTGCCTGTACGGCCGCTCTGTCAACACCAAGCTCATCCCGGGGCCCGGGGCCCCCAGCCTGCGGGCCCCCAGGGTTTAATCAGCGCCTCTTCGGAGATGAATCCCGTCCAGGCAGGAGGGCGCGACTCTGAGGTCATTGTTTATCATGGCGGAGCCAGCGGCCTCAGGCTGGAGGCCCTGAGGCCGCTGGGAGGAGGAGAACGCTGCTCCCTTCTCTATGAGCAGGGGGAGGGGGAGGGAGTCGGATAGGAGGTGGTGGGGGAGGCAGGGGGGGTGGTGAGGCACAGGGTTGGTGGGTGGGGGTTGGGGAGATGGGGGTGAGGCGGGGGGAGGTGGGGGTTGGTGAGGTGGGGGTGAGACAGGGGGAGGTGGGCTGCCCTGCCGGGGCAGGCAGATGGGGGGGGGGGGTAACAGTAAACTGATCCTCTAAACCCTGATTGTCTCGTTTCCTCCGGGAATCCTCATTTGCGTGACGTATACAAATGCTCCCACTGGGCGCTCATGTTTGTGCCACACCATGTATGTTCTTAGTATGTTCAGACGTGGGACCAGGATGTGCTTTATTGTTATGGGGGAGATTGTAGTTTATTTGATGAGGTGAGGTAAACAACAGCCTTCAGCCAAAACGGTAACAGTGAGCCTGTTGAGCGCTGGTGGAGCGCACACGCGCACGCACGCACACGCACATCAACACCAGCGGGACACTTCCACCCAGACTACATTTTATGTGCGCTGTAAACGTTTCGCACGTTTTCACATCTGAAATGCTTCTTCTGTCCTCCGATGCTCTCAGGCAAACGTCTCGAGGCGCTCTAACAGACCTGAGAGGGGAGCTGGCCCACGTTAATCGGCCCTCTCTCTGCAGGCACTAATTGGCCGCAGTCGCCCCACAGCTCTCCAGGTGCATAAACTCTGGTTCCCACAGAGCGGTCTCCGCTCCGCCACACGCAATCACAATCACTTCCACGTGTGTGTGTGTGTGTGTGTGTGTGTGTGTGTGTACTCCTGTCTCTTCATTTGGAATCGGCTCTGCTGGAAAAATAAACCGACTGATTGTCGAACATGGGAACGGTAGAGAGGGGGGCCACGTATTACTCTCTCTCTTCTGCTGGGGCCCCCAGTGATGGCGGGGCCCCCTCTCATGCGGGCGGGGCTCTGATGGCAGCGGGGACAGCTCTTTATTTGTCTGCTTAGCAGCTCGATGGCTGTCGTTTGTTAACTCTTCCCTCCACCTCCTCTCTCCTCCACCCCCTCTCTCCTCCACCCCCTCTCTCATCCACCTCCTCTCTCCTCCACCTCCTCTCCTCCACCTCCTCCTCTCCTCCTCTCTCCTCCACTCCCTCTCTCCTCCACCCCCTCTCTCCTCCACCCCCTCTCTCCTCCACCCCCTCTCTCCTCCACCTCCTCTCTCCTCCACCCCCTCTCTCCTCCTCCTCTCTCCTCCACCTCCTCTCTCCTCTCCTCCACCCCCTCTCTCCTCCACCTCCTCTCTCCTCCACCTCCTCTCTCCTCCACCCCCTCTCTCCTCCTCCACCTCCTCTCTCCTCCACCTCCTCCCTCCATTACCCCGTCATCCATCCAGGACTTTGAGAAGATCTCAGAGTTCTTCAAGGCCAACTACAAGTTGGAGCTGACGGAGAAGGACATGTGTGTCAAAGGCTGGAACTGGGGCACGGCCAAGTTCTCAGGTAGGCACTAAACCCCCATACACTAACCCCCTACACACTAACCCCCTACACACTAACCCGCACACACTAACCCTCCACACACTAACCCCCTACACACTAACCCCCTACACACTAACCCTCTACACACTAACCCTCCACACACTAACCCTCCACACACTAACCCCCACACACTAACCCTCTACACACTAACCCTCTACACACTAACCCTCACACACTAACCCTCACACACTAACCCCCACACACTAACCCCCCACACACTAACCTTCACACACTAACCTTCACACACTAACCCCCACACACTAACCCCCACACACTAACCCCCACACACTAACCCCTCACACACTAACCCCCACACACTAACCCTAACCCCCAGATGGTTTTTGACACTGTCTCTCAGTAGTCCACTAAAGTAGATTGTTCAGGATGGTATTTAAATGTTTGTTATAAATATGACACAAAATAAAGTTTTATTTAGAGAAGTGCGTCCCTCATTGCTGGCAGTAGCTGGGCTGGCGTCTCATAGGCTCCTCCCCCCCCCCCAGGCCCCCAGCTGGCGTTTGACGTCAACGACAGCACGGCGTTCGAGATCCCGCTGAACAGCGTGTCCCAGTGCGCCACGGGCAAGAATGAGGTCACCCTGGAGTTCCACCAGAACGACGACGCCGAGGTGTCCCTCATGGAGGTCCGCTTCTACGTGCCCCCCGGCCCCTCGGACGAGGGCCAGGACCCCGTGGAGGTGAGTCCCCGCGCTGTGACTCTGTGGTGACACTAGAGGGAGCTGTGACTCTCTGTGGTGACACTAGAGGGAGCTGTGACTCTGTGGTGACACTAGAGGGAGCTGTGACTCTCTGTGGTGACACTAGAGGGAGCTGTGACTCTGTGGTGACACTAGAGGGAGCTGTGACTCTGGTGACACTAGAGGGAGCTGTGACTCTCTGTGGTGACACTAGAGGGAGCTGTGACTCTGTGGTGACACTAGAGGGAGCTGTGACTCTCTGTGGTGACACTAGAGGGAGCTGTGACTCTCTGTGGTGACACTAGAGGGAGCTGTAACTCTGGTGACACTAGAGGGAGCTGTGACTCTGTGGTGACACTAGAGGGAGCTGTGACTCTGTGGTGACACTAGAGGGAGCTGTGACTCTCTGTGGTGACACTAGAGGGAGCTGTGACTCTGTGGTGACACTAGAGGGAGCTGTGACTCTGTGGTGACACTAGAGGGAGCTGTGACTCTGTGGTGACACTAGAGGGAGCTGTGACTCTCTGTGGTGACACTAGAGGGAGCTGTGACTCTCTGTGCTCCTCCAGGCCTTCGCCCAGAACGTTCTCTCCAAGGCGGACGTCATCCAGGCCACCGGGGACGCCGTGTGCGTCTTCAAGGAGCTGCAGTGCCTCACGCCCAGAGGAAGGTATGGGACACACAGACAGACAGACAGACACCACGCACTGGGCACTTGGAATGACCTTCCACTGTTCATTGAGAAATACTCCAATGTCGATACAACAATGAGTATGGAACCCACTACGCGCCACGCACTGGGCTCCTGCTGACTACACCAGGCGGGATGTGATCTTAGCGTGTATATGCTGGGCTCCAGTCCTACATGGAGTCAATGTTTTCTTATTGGACGGCCCCAAAGCAGCAACTTTCAGTCACTTCATATCAGTGATGTAGAGAAACAAAGTCAAGGTTCTTTGTTGCAGTGCTCTGATATACTCCCTAAACATGATCCAGTGTCCCGATGACAGGAGCCCAACGGGACTCTGTTGGGCTCCAGTCACTCACTGATCACTGAGACAACCAATGCTTAAAGTACGTTTGAACCCACATCAATTCTTCTGATACTTCAATAGGCTCTGCCTTCTGGCTGTATGTGTACCTTTAGGTTCATGTATACGTGTATGTATATGTATACGTTTAGGTTCATGTATATGTATAGGTATACGTTTATGTATATGTATAGGTTTATGTACATGGCCTGACTGGGTGTTTCCTTCAGGTACGATATCCGTATCTACCCGTCGTTCCTCCACCTCCACGGGAAAACGTTTGACTACAAGATCCCCTACACCACCGTGCTGCGGCTCTTCCTGCTGCCGCACAAGGACCAGCGGCAGATGTTCTTCGTGGTACGTCACCTCTCCTGTCTCTGTGAAGCGCCACATCGTGGTCCGCTGTTCTAATGATAATGCTCTCATTAGATTAGTGATGACCGTCTGGAAATGGTGGCTTTGTGTGATTAGATACACATACAAACACACACATACATACAAACACACACACATACGTACGTACGTACATACATACATAAGTGCATACATATATATACATACATACATACATAAGTAAGTACATACATTAGTACATACATACGTACATAAGTACATGCATGTATGCAACTAGGGAATGTTACCTGTGCACGTTGTAGGCAGTGCGTCGGTCTGGCTCTATCCCTGATTAAGTTCAGTTAATCATTCATTTTATTATGGAAATCACACTCCAGCTCAATAAAGAACAATTGAATATGTACGCATCATTAAAGCATCAAAGTCCCATCATGCACCTGTCCACAGATCAGCCTGGACCCGCCCATCAAGCAGGGCCAGACGCGCTACCACTTCCTGATCCTGCTCTTCTCCAAGGAGGAGGACCTCAGCCTCACCCTCAACATGAGCGAGTGAGACACACACACACACACACACACACTCACCCTCAACATGAGCGAGTGAGACACACGCACACACACACACACACACTCACCCTCAACATGAGCGAGTGAGTCTGGACACTCACTCACTCACTCACACTCAAACAGGGCTGTGTCCTCATGTGTGTCCTGTGTCCTCATGTGTGTCCTTGTGTGTGTCCTCGTGTGTGTCCTGTGTCCTCGTGTGTGTCCTGTGTCCTCGTGTGTGTCGTGTGTGTCCTGTGTCCTCGTGTGTGTCCTGTGTCCTCATGTGTGTCCTTGTGTGTGTCCTGTGTCCTCATGTGTGTCCTGTGTCCTCGTGTGTGTCCTGTGTCCTCATGTGTGTCCTTGTGTGTGTCCTGTGTCCTCGTGTGTGTCCTGTGTCCTTGTGTGTGTCCTGTGTCCTCGTGTGTGTCCTGTGTCCTCATGTGTGTCCTTGTGTCCTGTGTCCTTGTGTGTGTCCTGTGTCCTTGTGTGTGTCCTTGTGTGTGTCCTGTGTCCTCATGTGTGTCCTTGTGTCCTGTGTCCTTGTGTGTGTCCTGTGTCCTTGTGTGTGTCCTTGTGTGTGTCCTGTGTCCTCATGTGTGTCCTCATGTGTGTCCTGTGTCCTCAGGGAGGACGTGGAGCGGCGCTTCGAGGGGAAGCTGAGTAAGAACATGTCTGGCTCGCTGTACGAGATGGTGAGCAGGGTGATGAAGGCCCTGGTCAACCGCAAGATCACCGTGCCCGGGAACTTCCAGGGGTAGGTCGGCCTATCAGGACCCTTTATCACAGAGGAGGAGGAGTCCCGTGGGCCTATCAGGACCCTTTATCACAGAGGAGGAGGAGTCCCGTGGGCCTATCAGGACCCTTTATCACAGAGTAGGAGGCTGCCTGTCCACGGCGGGCGTTAGCGTTGGTCCCTCCAGGCCTCCTGCTCCCTAACAGTAGGGTTAACCCTACTGTTAGGGTTAACCCTAACCCTACTGTTAACCCTACTGTTAACCCTAACCCTACTGTTAACCCTACTGTTAGGGTTAACAGTAGGGTTAACCCTACTGTTAGGGTTAACCCTAACCCTACTGTTAACCCTACTGTTAACCCTAACCCTACTGTTAACCCTACTGTTAGGGTTAACAGTAGGGTTAGCCCTACTGTTAGGGTTAACCCTAACCCTACTGTTAACCCTACTGTTAACCCTAACCCTACTGTTAACCCTACTGTTAGGGTTAACCCTAACCCTACTGTTAACCCTACTGTTAACCCTAACCCTACTGTTAACCCTACTGTTAGCGTTAACAGTAGGGTTAACCCTACTGTTAGGGTTAACCCTAACCCTACTGTTAACCCTAACCCTACTGTTAACCCTAACCCTACTGTTAACCCTACTGTTAACCCTAACAGTAGGGTTAACCCTACTGTTAACCCTAACCCTACTGTTAACCCTACTGTTAGGGTTAACAGTAGGGTTAACCCTGAGGTCGTGTCGTCCCCCCAGCCACTCGGGGACCCAGTGCATCACCTGCTCCTACAAGGCGTCGTCGGGGCTGCTGTACCCTCTGGAGCGAGGCTTCATCTACGTCCACAAGCCGCCCGTCCACCTGCGCTTCGAGGAGATCTCCTGCGTCAACTTCGCCCGCGGCACCACCACCACCCGCTCCTTCGACTTTGAGATCGAGACGAAGCAGGGCAACCAGTACACCTTCAGCAGCATCGAGAGGTAACCAGTACAACCAGTACACACAACCAGTACAGCTTCAGCAGCATCCAGAGGTAACCAGTACAACCAGTACACACAACCAGTACACCTTCAGCAGCATCCAGAGGTAACCAGTACAACCAGTACACACAACCAGTACAGCTTCAGCAGCATCCAGAGGTAACCAGTACAACCAGTACACACAACCAGTACACCTTCAGCAGCATCCAGAGGTAACCAGTACACACAACCAGTACACCTTCAGCAGCATCCAGAGGTACGCTCTCAGACAACCAGGCAGAAATGGGTCATGTCTGGTCCCACTGGTCCCACTGGTCCCACTGGTCCCACTGGGGCCACTGGTGCCACTGGTGCCACTGGTGCCACTGGTGCCACTGGGGCCACCAACTCTCATTGCGTGGCTCCCAGTCGGTCCGGGCCGTCTTCTGGAGCCTTGCCGCTCCGGGCCGTTGGCATCATGCCTTCATTCTTTTGAAAGAGGAACTTCAACACATTTTAAAATGTATTGAATAGATCCCTCCTTTCTTTTTTTTACGCCAATGCTTCCAGAGCTCTCCTCACAGAGTCTCTGCTCCTCCTGTACCACAAAGCTCCACCTGCTAATAACACGCTGGTCATTAGGTCCTATCAAGGGACTATGAATGTTTCCCTCTTCTGGCTATCCATCAAGCAGGATAATGCGTGTGCTCTTATCTTGAATAGCCGTAGTGCAATTTAATTATAACTTTGCACAGTGCACAAACCAGCCTTAAGTGTGTGTGTGTGGCCTGATAAAGTCTTAAAGCCTGATAGTTGAAAGGTGCGTCTTGATAACTGTTTTCCTTGTGATCAGGACCTTGCTCTCCATCCCATTAGGTGACCAGTTGAATCAGTCAGTGAGGCGTGTCCCTTCCCCCTGAACTAACGGCCACACGTCTCTCCCACTAGAGAGGAGTACGGCAAGCTGTTCGACTTCGTCAACGCCAAGAAGCTGAACATCAAGAACCGCGGCTTCAAAGAGGTGACTGTTGGTCTGCTGCAGTGTTGTGATAGTGTTCCATTCATCCCGTGCCCAACATGTATCCTCACTGACGTGTCCTCACTGCCGTGTGTCCTGTGTCCCTCTCTGTCTGTCCTCGTCCCCGTAGAAGAAGGTTGGTATGGGCAGGGCCTCGACCGCTGGTGTGGCGTGATTACTTGCTTGCACGGTGTTTTTGCTCTGTCTGGTGTGTGCTTGTCCTAATGTTGGAGAGTGGGAAGTGTGTGTGTGTGTGTGTGTGTGTGTGTGTGTGTGTGTGTGTGTGTGTGTGTGTGTGTGTGTGTGTGTGTGTGTGTGTGTGTGTGTGTGTGTGTGTGTGTGTGTGTGTGTGTGTTTGTTGAATGGGGTGTGTGTCTTCTGTGTGGCCATTTGGGTTGTTTATGTGGAGTTGACTGGTGATTGGCCTGATGATAAACTCCTTGTTTTCCTACTAATCATGACGTGACTGAGTGGGAGTCTCTGCACCGTGTTCTGCACCCTGCTGACTAATGTTCCCGGGTCGTGACCCGGTCGTATCTCCCAACACCACCTCTGGTGGCGCGCGCTGGTGTTGACGTGTTGCTAAATGGATTTCACCCCAGAGATACCCCAACCTGTTTATTGTTTTACCAGTTCAATGACGGAGCATCACTCCAGGGTGATTGGGATGGTGGGTCCACTGCAATTAGGGAATGGGCAACATTGAAATGATTCTTGACATTTTCTTTATCATCTGGCAATTCAGATGTTTTGTTTCCGAGTGCCTACCTGTGATTTTTCCGGCTGAGTTGTCTCCTCCCTGATGGTCTGGGGCCTGATTGGTCGCCGTGTCCGACGGCCCGGTGTGGCTGGGGGCTGATTGGTCGCCGTGTCTGACGGCCCGGTGTGGCTGGGGCCTGATTGGTCGCCGTGTCTGACGGCCCGCTGTGGTTTCAGGGGCTGAAGGGCAACAAGGACGAGTACAGCGACTCGGACGAGGACCAGCACGACGCCTACCTGGAGAGGATGAAGGCCGAGGGCAAGATCAGGGAGGAGGGCAACGACAGCGAGGAGTCGGACGGCGAGAGCGGTGAGCGGCCAATCACAGAGGGTCTGAGGCGGAGCCTCGCGCCCCACGCTGACTACTGACTTTATTACTCTGCTCCTCAGATGAATCCTTTAACCCTGGAGAGGAAGACGACGAAGTGGCAGAAGAGTAAGTGATCGTAACCCTGGGGTACCGCGTTGTAAAGATAATTCTGCTTACATTTAATAGATACAATAATACAATAATGACCCTCTGCTAAGGATCTGGGGTTTCACTCATTTTACCAGCAAGCGGTGATTGGGAGCTGTTTGTATTCCCACTATCCTAGGGACATGTTTGACATGGAACATGGCCTCAGGTCCTTTGAGTGCTGCTCTGCTGGTTCTGGTAGGAGGTTCTCATGGTTCTCCTCTCTTCCTCTGCAGGTACGACAGCAACGCGTCGGAGAGCGACAGCAGCGAGGGAGAGGGGGGCAGCGACCAGGAGGAGAAGAGACAGAAGAAGGCCAAGAAGCCCAAGGTGGTGAAGGAGAAGAAGGAGAGGAAGCCCCGCAGGGAGGTGAGGACCAGGGGACCAGGGGACCAGGGGACCAGGGGGTCCATGGTCTCCCACTGGTTACTACACAACGTTTGTCTGACCATGTAGGCTCCACCAGTGGAGGTCTTTCTGTCCCCAGCAGAGGAAATGATCCTGATTTGGCACATTGAGGGCTCTCTCAATAGTCTATGGCAAACTGATTATAACATTTTTTATAACATTTTATAACATTTTATATCTTAATGTTCCCAAATAGTGTCTCAGTATTACTGGGGTTGGATCAAAGGGATAACGTTCCTGACGTCCCAGCGGGGGTTAACCAGCACGGTCTGTTGTTGTTAACCACAGAGCTGTCTGTTGTTGTTAACCACAGAGCTGTCTGTTGTTGTTAACCACAGAGCTGTCTGTTGTTGTTAACCACAGAGCTGTCTGTTGTTGTTAACCACAGAGCTGTCTGTTGTTGTTAACCACAGAGCTGTCTGTTGTTGTTAACCACAGAGCTGTCTGTGGTTAACCACAGAGCTGTCTGTTGTTGTTAACCACAGAGCTGTCTGTTGTTGTTAACCACAGAGCTGTCTGTTGTTAACCACAGAGCTGTCTGTGGTTAACCACAGAGCTGTCTGTGGTTAACCACAGAGCTGTCTGTTGTTAACCACAGAGCTGTCTGTGGTTAACCACAGAGCTGTCTGTTGTTAACCACAGAGCTGTCTGTTGTTGTTAACCACAGAGCTGTCTGTTGTTGTTAACCACAGAGCTGTCTGTTGTTGTTAACCACAGAGCTGTCTGTCTGTCTGTCTGTCTGTCTGTCTGCAGAAGAAGCAGAAGGAGGTGGGCGGGCCCAAGCGGCCCATGAGCGCCTACATGCTGTGGCTCAACGCCAGCCGTGAGCGCATCAAGGGGGAGAACCCGGGCATCTCCGTCACGGAGATCTCCAAGAAGGCCGGAGAGATGTGGAGGGGGCTGGG
>NW_028178392.1:0-5000 GCF_964030765.1 Micromesistius poutassou | reverse complement strand
AGGATTTGGGAGTACGGTTTAGAGAGAGGTGAACGGACAGAAACCGCTCCCATGTCTTGAGAACACTATAACTGCTAACCCAAACGTCCGCCGCGTAGCGACACATCGACATGAGCAAGGCAGCACCAGACTCTGAGCGGTACATCTGCGGTGACATTCAGGTCGTTTAGAGGCACGGTAGCACAGGGCACTGAGGACTGACGTTTCTGAATCACCTTTCTTTGAGTCGTCGGTGCATTTGGAAAGGACACTAGAGAAATGAGGATGACAACCTGGATTCAGACACTCTCCTTAAACCCTTTCTGAGCGCAGGTGTTCAGGGCTGAAGGACAGGTGTGGGTGTGCTCTCCGTTGCAGGCTCCACACACTGCGCCATATTGTACGTCCATATTGTGGGAATAATCGTACGACGTACGTCCGATAGCAAAGTGATCAAAATCAGAGATCGTCAGCCGTGTGCCGATGTTGTGAGCAGACCCCTCCGATCGTATCGGACGTATCACAGATCTGGTGACCGGTCCTTTGTTTGTGCCGTCCTTTCTTACCGGGCATCCTATTGGCAGGTCGGCGTCATAGCAACCTGCCACAGTGAGATTATTGGCCGAGATTTTAGACACAGCTTTGTCTGAGTGTACGTCTCTGTGGGTCGGCCGTCTTGCGATGGTTCGAATCGGCTAACGTTCCTCTAATGTTATGCTAACAGTCGGTGAACAGTTGGCTAACTTTTGGCTAATGGTCGGCTAACGTTTGGCTCACAGTCGGCTAACGTTTGGCTAAAGTTCGGCAAAAAGTTGGCTAAACTTTGGCTAAAGTTTGGCTAACAATCAGCTAAACTTTGGCTAACGTTTGGCTAACAGTCGGCTAATGTTTGGCTAACAGTCGGCTAAAGTTTGGCTCACAGTCGGCTAATGTTTGGCTAACAGTCGGCTAACGTTTGGCTAACGTTTGGCTAAAGTTTGCCTAACAGTTGGCTAACGTTTGGCTAAAGTTTGGCTAACAGTCGGCTAAAGTTTGGCTAAAGTTTGGCTACCATTGGGCTGAGGCCGTTTTTGCCGGGGACAGCCGATGGAGGTCCGATGGCCCAGTGTGTGGGGGCCGTGAAGCGTGAGGAGGGCAAGGCAGTGGGGGGGGTCCGCTGGGAGGGGCCGATCAGGAGGCTATAGCCCCCCCTGAACGGGACAGCACTCACAGTCATGCTCGTACACAGACACACAGTGAGACGCATGGCATGGACGCAGCTCCACAAAGCCCAGGCAGCTGTGCACTTCTTCAAACTGTCGTGCACACACACACGCACACACACACACACACACACACGCACACACACGCACACACACACACACACAGACGACAACGCCTCACACTCATGCTGTATGTGTGTCGTTTTTTTGGTAGTTGTTGAACAATCAGCTTCAGGCACGAGACACTAGGCTAGGTCTCCCTTAACACCCAAGATGCAACAGTAGCCAGATCGACCCGTGGGAGGTCCGACGAATGAGAGGTCACTAGCTTTGGGTTCGGCCAAACAAGGGGGATGGACGCCGGTGTCGTTTTGATGTTTCGGTTTGTCATTCACGTCATTGGCTGGCGGAAGGGCACATGATGCAACAACACAAGCATCCATAGAAAAGTCTGGACTTACGATGGTACGGCCTGAGTGAATGAGTGAGGGGTACTAAAAACAAAGACAGTTGAGACATTACAGACGACGTGCTTACACTGGCGCAAAAACCCCCACAGTTCACAAAGTAAAAGTCCCCCTACCGGCTCTGTGTACTGTAGGGACTCTTACTTTGGGAACCCCTGTGTCTACAAGGTTTGGTTAATGCCTGTACTAGTTGACGAGGGAGTCCTCGGTTTACCAAGGCCTTCGGGACAAACCAGACATTACAACCAAACTATAGGGACAGGGCCCCTCTGGGATTGGCTGCTTGGGGATGTCAAGGGCTGTCACACGCTGTATGAACCAATGAGGAACCAGGAGGGAGGGTGCTTGGTGCCTCTCCGCTGCTTTGAGTTAAGTGTCTCGTAACACATCAGAGATTTAATGTCAGGTAAAAACCATTAAATGTATTCCACTAAAACTACACACAACTACTACAACTACAACTTCAAAATCGAAAAAAAGGAAGTACGATGGAAGACATGAGTTTGGGTCGATGGACATACCCCAGATCACAAAACCTAATTTAAATCAAACATTTATTAAACTGAAACTAAACTTGATCTTAACTTTTTCAAACCCAGATCAAACTAAATACCGGCAATCAGACATACTTGGACCTGAAGTGTTATTGTACCAAAGAGATCGTAATTCGTACGTACATTTGTGGAAGGCTACGAACGGTGCTAATATTAGCATGTCACAAAAAAAGTTAGAACACAACAAGATAGCATTTAGGCAGCAGCAGTTAACTGGTGAAACAGTTACCGGTTGCCAGGTGTTCTGCTCTGGCCTGTGATTGGTAGCCCAAGGCGTGGAGGTGGGCGGGACTTACGGACTGGTCTTCGTTGATTGTGTCCTGGACGTTGCCGGTGTTCTGGGGCACCCAGGGGGGGTCGAACATGGGCACACAGGGCATGCCCAGGATGGGGGAGGGCAGGGTGAAGTTTATACTGGGAGGGGGGATCTGGAACACAACAGAGACTCTCAGCCACTTCTGAAGGTTCACTGTGGTTCAATGCTAAGAACCATACCATGCTACGTAGCCTACTGTGCTAAGTAGCCTACCGTGCTACGCAGCCTACCGTGCTAAGTACCCTACCATGCTAAGAACCCTACCATGCTAAGAACCCTACCATGCTAAGTACCTTACCATGCTAAGTACCCAACCATGCTAACTAGCCTACCATGCTAATAACCCTATTATTCTAAGTAGCCTACCATACTTTGTATCCTACCATGCTAAGTACCCAACCATGCCAAGTATCCGCCCTTGCTAAGAACCCTACCATGCTAAGTAGCCTACCATGCTACGTAGCCTACCATGCTAAGCACCGACCACGCTAAGTACCCCTACCATGCTACATAGCCTACCATGCCAAGAACCCTTAAACGCTCCCCACCCCAACCCTTACGACTCGGCGACATAAGCCCAATAGAGACGTCCCTTTGCAGCACAAACTCAAACATCCCGTCCGTCGACCATGGAGACACCATGGTTGTGGAAGCTCACCTTGAAGATCTGCTGGGCGCCCTCCTCCATGCGCGGCCACACCTGGTAGCGGAAGCGCCACAGCGTGTAGAACTTGAGGACGGAGTTGATGCGCTGGCACGCCTCCTGGTGGTGGAACTCGGCCATCATCATCTCCGTGACCACGTCGGGGACCTTCACCGCGCACAGCAGGAACATGGCCGCTGGGGGGAGAGAGAGGTGAGAGAGAGACAGAGAGGAGAGAGACACAGAGAGCGAGAGAGAGGAGATTACAGGACTGTGAAGTCACAGCAACTTTCGTCCAAGACCAACTGTACCGGCTGCTCACTGTACTAAACATGTCATGTCCGTTCTAAAGCATCACCGCTGCCCCACTGAACACCAAATCTTATCTGAGTGTATCCTGATTCTGTCTGTCTGTCTGTCTGTCAGTCTGTCTGTCCTCACCTGCGGCGGCGGCCATGTGCTCGTCCACGCTGAGCATCAGCTCCCAGGCGGCGGGCTGGATGTCTCCGTACATGTCGTCCGTCAGGATGGGGGCTGCCTTGATCAGCAGGGACAGGGGGGCCGGCGACAGGCTCAGCACCTGGGCACAGGTGAGACAGGGGGGAGGGGGCACAGGTGAGACAAGGGTGGAGCACAGGTGAGACAGGGGGCGGGGCACAGGTGAGACAGAGGGCGGGGCACAGGTGAGGCAGGGGGCGGGGCACAGGTGAGACAGGGGCGGGGCACAGGTGAGACAGGGGCGGAGCACAGGTGAGACAGGTGTTGGTTACCTGGTGTGACAGGTGTGTGACCAGGTGTTGGTTACCTGGTCTGACAGGTGTGTGTGACCAGCTGTTGGTTACCTGGTCTGACAGGTGTGTGTGACCAGGTGTTGGTTACCTGGTCTGACAGGTGTGTGTGACCAGGTGTTGGTTACCTGGTCTGACAGGTGTGTGTGACCAGGTGTTGGTTACCTGGTTGCGGATGTACTTCAGCATGCCGGTGTCCTTCTTGCCCTCGGCCGCCAGCTCGGTGGGCCTCCTCTTCATGGAGGGGGTCCGGAGGCACGACTTGTCCGAACACTGCAGGACACACAGGACAGACGGACAGACGGACTAGAACCTCGGACATCCTCACAGGACAGACGGACAGACGGACTAGAACCTCAGACATCCTCACAGGACACACAGGACAGACGGACAGATGGACTAGAACCTCAGACATCCTCACAGGACACACAGGACAGATGGACTAGAACCTCAGACATCCTCACAGGACACACAGGACAGACGGACAGACGGACTAGAACCTCGGACATCCTCAGTCTCCCCTCTCCCTCCTCCTCCACCACTGCTCTTTTACAATCATTCCCCCCCCCCTCTCTCTCTCTCTCCCCACTCTTCTCTCCTTCCATCGCACTCTACCCTCTCTCTCTCTCTCCGCCCCTCTGCCTCTCTCCCTTTCTCTCTCCCTTTCTCTCTCCCTCTCATCTTGCTCACTCCATGCATTTTCACTCCAAACTCGCCCTTTCCCTCTCTCCCCTCCCTATATCCCCCCGTCTCTCTCCCCTTCCTTCAGCCATATCTCTCCCCTCCCTTTCCCTCCCCCTCCGTTTCCCCCTTCCCCCCCCCTCTCCCCCACCTCCTTGCTCTTCTTGGCATACGCCCCCTTGCTGGCCGGCGGCGGCGCTGCTGTCCCTCCTCCCCCCCCCTTCCTCCCTCCTCCTCCCCCCTCCCTCCTCCCTCCCCCCCTCCCTCTCCCCCACCTCCTTGCTCTTCTTGGCGCGGGCCCCCCTGCTGGCCGGCGGCGGCGCTGCGCTCCTCCCTCAGGCCGTCCACCGTGTCGCCGTTAGAGCAGCTT